>NW_012115666.1:2076307-2080692 GCF_000951035.1 Colobus angolensis palliatus
GAGAATGGCGTGAACCCGGGAGGCGGAGCTTGCAGTGAGCCGAGACCGCGCCACTGCACTCCAGCCTGGGCAGCAGAGCGTTTGTACTGTTTGTCATACGCTTACTGTTACATACGTTATAGACCCAGCACAGTACTTCGTTTTAGTTTAAATAATTATCTTTTAGGGAAATTTAAATAATATATAGTATCGTTGTCTTATCACTCATTTTCTACTTCTTTTTTTTCTTTTTTAAAGAACAGAGATAGGGTCTTGCTGTGTTGCCCAGGCTGGTCTGGAACTGCTGGTTTCAAGCTGCCCTCTTGCCTCAGCCTCCCAAAGTGCTGGGATTACAGGTCTGAGCCACTGCTCCTGGCTTTCTGGCTGCTTGCTTTTTTTCTGAAGATAATTCTGTTGTCATATTTATCTTTGTTCTCTTGTGTATAACCTGTCTTTTGCTATGTGGCTGCTTTTCCCGTTTTCTTTTAAAAATCACTGATTTTGGAAGGTTTGATTATGATGTCCCTCGATAGAAGTTTTTTTTTTTTTTAAATGTTTCTTGTGCCTTTAGTTTATTGAGCTTCTTGGATATGTAGCTTATCAAAATTGGAAAAATTTTGGCCATAATTTTATTACATATTTCTCTTCTTTTCTGTCTCTCTTCAGGAACTTCAGTTAAATGTATATGTCTTTCCTTGAAGTCGGTCCACAGATCACTGCCCTGTCAAATTTTTTCTCTTAATTCTGTTTTCTCTCTCTTTTATTTTGGATACTTTTTATTGCTGTATCCTCAAGTTCACTCATCTTTTTTTCTGACACATAAAATTGGCTGTTTTTCTCATACAAAGTACATTTCATTTCAGACATTGTAGTCTGATTTGGGTCTTTTTAATATTTTTTAAGTGACTAGTTTTGCACACATGTAATATAGTTACAACACGTATTTTGATATCCTTGTTTGTTAATTATAATGTTTGTATCTATTCTTTGTTCATTTTGATTGTTCACGTTATAGATTGTACTTATCTGTTTCTGTGCATGCCTGGTAACTTTTGATTGGTGAATTTTACCTTCTGCTGTCCTGGACATTTTTGTATTCTTTAAATGTTCTTGAGCCTTATTCTGGGAGGCAGTTAAGTTACTTCAGAAAAGCGTGAATCTTTTGAGTCTTTCTTTTAATGTTTGTTAGATGGGACTGGAGCTATTCTCAGTCCATCTGACTAAATTATTCCTTACTACTGAGGTTAGACCCCTGTGTGTACTCTCTCCAGTGCTCTGCTAATCATGAGATTTTAAAATTTTGATTGGTGGGAACAGACACAATTCCCTGTCCTGTGATCACCTAGCAGTATTACTTTGAATCTTTTCTGATGATTTTTTTTCCTAGTCTTGGGTAGTTTCCTCATGCTCCTGCACTGATCTATATTCAGCTGTATATTTGAGGGAGGCTTTCTGGAGGTCTCTGGAGTGTCTTCTGTGCAGCTGTCTCTCCTCTGGTCGTCTCTCTTTGGAATTCCAGCTGTGATGGTTTTCCTGACTCTTGGCTTTACCTCCTTAACTAAAGAAGTCTGTTGGGCTGTCTGGGTTCTGCCTTCTTACATTGCCTGAAACTGTCAAGGCTGTAAGCTGGGGCAAGTACTTGGTTTACCTCATTTATTTCCTGTCTTTCCATATTGGTAGGATATGGAAGCCCAAGGCCACCTTTAGTTTTCAGGTGGTAAGTTAGTGGATTTATTTTATTTTATTTTTGCTTCTGTCTTATTTAACTTCTAAGCAGAAATTGACATTTCTTTTAGATGTTGTCCCTCCTATTTGAAACGTATTTCAGTTGGTTTCCGTGGTACCATTGTCTCTTGTTTTTCTTCCCACTTCATTCGCCACTGCTTCTAAACCTACTTACGGGACTTTTTACTGTAGGACCTCTAAATAGTCCTCAGGACTCAGTCCTAAACTTTTTCTCCTTTTAACCTATACAGTGTCCTTAGACAATCTTATTTGAGTCCTGTTGATTTAGATGTCATCTGTAGTGGAGACCAGTCCTCTGTATCTCCATGCCTGTTAAGTATTGCCACCTGGGAGTTGAATAGTTGTCTCCCACATAATGTGTTCCCCCAAATTAAGCCTCTGCAGATCTTTTCATCCTCTAGTGTTACTCTTGACTCGGTGAAATGACATTCTAACCATGCACAAGTGCAAGCCGTAAATCTGGGAGTCATCCTTGACAATCTTTTCGTTTAGCACTCTTCATCCAGGCTACCATGAATACTGTGTTTTGTATCTATCACTAAAAGTAAATCACTTGTCTGTGTACTTCTCCATGCCCATTGTTGCTACCTTGACCAGGCTTTTATCATCCCTTTCTAAGACCACTGTAATAGTCTCCTTACTTACTTCTCTGCCTCTACTCTTGATTCCTTTATGTAATCCGTTCACTTCACAAGAGCCAGGAGGCCTTTAAAAATTGTATATCTAAACTTCCAGTTTGAATATCATTGAATAATTCTGTCTTCCCTATCTCTTCCTGGAAATTATTTAAAATACTCAGAAAACTAGGAGGACTAAACAGCCTGATTCTTTGAAAATTCAGTGTTTGGCAAGATTAGGAAACATTAGCTGCAGACTCAGCAATACATGTAAAGGCTGCCAAATGCAACTGGGACATTGGGCAGAAGCCACTTGGGAGGAAGTGAAGATAATACACGTAGGGACCAGAGGGCTCAGAATAGCAGATCTCAGAAAGCTCCAGCAAAAATATACTTGTTGAAGGCTTAGGGTGGACCCCAAATTGTTTTGCAGCGATTTGACAACTCACTGTATATGGGTTGTGCAGAGATGGGAGAACAGTATTTCATGGATGGGACTGGTTCAGAGAAGCATAGAGACAGGCTATTCAACAATTATGTAAACCAATAGCATGTATCCAAAGCAGTCTGTCTCTGTGACAGCGAAGGAGAGAGCCATTCAATTGTGAGACCTAATTAATTTGAAATGCTACCCTGGTCTTCCTTCACCTCCCATCTTTTTATAGGAACTTATACAAGTTACCGATCAAGGAAAATTCAGCTCATTCCATGAGTAATTAAAAGGTACTGTTTAAAAAAAAAAAGAGAAACAGAGAGTTGTTACCAGAAATAACATTTTTAGGAAGCAGGTGAAAATTCTTATGAAATATTTCACTACAAATTAGAAAATAACAAAACTGATGATGCAGTTACCTCTGTGAAGATCATGAAACAGAAACAGATAAATTGAGAGAGGATATTGTGAGTCAGCAGGAAGAGATGAAATGTGAACTGGCAATACTTAAAACAGAAGAGAAAATACCACAGAAAGGACAATTAAATTAGCAGCAGTACGAAAGTAGATAGATGCTATAAAAGCACAGTAAAACACACGAAGAATAGTAATGGAAAAAGTGAACACAATTTAATGTATGTAAAAAAATGATTAAAGGAATTAGAGATAAAAGGTTAGATGTGGAAGACTGGCAAAAGAAGTCCAGTATACTTGTAACTGTAATTTCCAAGGAAGGAATGGAAACAGTGGAATAGAATGTGTTATTTAAAAGGTATGTTTTTAGAAATGTATCAAGAAAACTTCTGGTTGAGTGCGGGGAGGGAGAAGGAAGAACGATGACTTAAAACACAGAGGCTGTGTCAGAGAAAACTGCAGAGTAGGACATATGCTAGATAGCAGAACATGTTCTAGAGAAGTTTTGGACCTTAAAGATAGTCTTTTGGGTAGCTAGGTAAAAAGATAAAATTATATGGGGCAAAAAGAATCAGGCTGCTTCTAACAACAAAGCCTGTTCACCTTGAATTTAAAACTCTTGAACAACCTGAGTCAAAGAGGAAATAAAAACAGACATTTGAGAATATCTTGAATACAGTAATGAAAGCAGACACTAACCTTTGGAAACAGGTGAAGCAGTTCCCGTAAAGGAATTCACATTTTTTTCCTTTCCTGATTGGCCTATTGGTAAAGATAGGTAAAAGGTAGTATATCTAAGTTGATCTCATAGAAGTAGAGAGTAGAATAATGGTTATGGGGACTTGGAGAGGGTTGTTTTCCCTATTTGTAAAGCAATCTGTCAGAATCTGTTTTTGTCCTCTGTCACGCTGTTTTTACATTGTGTTGCGTTCATGGTGTTCCTGATGTGGACTGTTTGATCACCCCTACAATATAGTAATTGATGTAATTCTTTATAAACATATATTTTGGTTCAGATAAAAAGTTGGCTGGACGCGGTGGCTCGTGCCTGTAATCCCAGCACTTTGGGAGGCCAAGGTGGGTGAAATACCTGAGGTCAGGAGTTTAAGACCAGCCTGGCTAACATGGTGAAACCCTGTCTCTACTAAAAATACAAAAATTAGCTGGGCATGGTGGTGGGCGCCTGTAATCCCAGC
>NW_012115666.1:2085127-2089324 GCF_000951035.1 Colobus angolensis palliatus
GGGCGGCGGAGCTTGCAGTGAGCAGAGATTCACCGCGGCACTCCAGTCTGGGCGACAGAGCCAGGCTCAGTCTCAAAAAAAAAAAAAAAAAAAAAGGAAAGGGTTAGGTGGGGAAGATACATTTCCCCCTCTAAGTGTCTTTATTTAACATTCTTCTGCTTTGCAGTGTAGTATCTTAAATTGCTCATTAGTAGCTTTCTTTCTTTCATTTGCATCCCACCACCTTCAGATTTTCCAAACCCAAAATGTAGTCAAATGGTAGAGCTGCCCTCTGGTGTTCACCCTCTGACTCTCAACGTTATTGTCAACCAACAGTCTTACAAATTTTAGAACTGAGTTGGGAAGTAGCTTAGAATATGATTTTGTTCCACTTTCCTTCCGTAGATAAAAATAAAAATAAATTGATTTAACTGTTTATTTCCATGTATTTGCCTTTAAAAAATTTATCCATCATTTGGAAAAGCATGATTTTCACAAAGGAATCACTAAGATGCAAGTCGTTTTGTAATTTATTTTAATTGGTGTAATTAATTTTAACTGGTCAGGGTTACTGGCAAAGCAAGCTCTTAATTTTAGGACCTGTATTCTGTTCAGTGTGTTTTGTATGTTTGTGAGTTGTTTTATGTTGAATTTTTTGAATAGACATTTTATTAACTGTTGAAAAAAATAGATAACCTTTTAAAAGAAAAATAATGAAAAACAAAATGGTCAGTTATTAAATTTTAGAATGTTGGTTTCTGTGAATGCAAATTTCTCTCTAATCTGGGTTACAGAAATTTTTAAAAAGATGTGTTTGCTCTCTATACCGTTTCTCACCAAAAAGAACCAGATCAAGATCACTGAATGTACAAGATAAGCCTAAAAGAGCAGTTCTCAAACTTTTTGGCTTTATACCCTTTTTCTCTTATAAATTAATGACACTCCAAAAAACTTTTGTTCATGCGGATTATTTTATCTGTTGATAGTTATCATATAACAAATTAAAACCCATAATTTATCATATTACAAATATTTATCAATTCATTTAAAAATAATAAACCCGTTGCATAACATACAATGTTTTTGCATTAAAAATAACTATGCTTTCCTAAACAAAATAGATTTGGTAAGAAGAGTGGCATATTTTATTACATTTTTGCAGATCTTATTAATGTGTGGCTTAATAGAAAACAGATTCTCTTATCTGCTTCTGAGTTTATATGTTATATGTAAATATATATAAATGTACATATTTTTTGTGTGTATTGTTGAAGGATACGAAGAAGACATATCTATATGGGTTCACATAGAAATATATAGTAAAGGAAGGAGTGCTTTAGTAGCCTTTTTAGATTGTTGTCCTTCGATTTATGGTGGAGAAAAATAAAATTGTGTGTTCACTATTTGGAGAAAAGCAGTAAAAATGTGATCAAAGCAAAAATAATAGTTAAAATGCAGAACAAACAGTTTCAAATGAAAATGTGCTTTGGAAATAAAGCCATATTATTTGAAATTCAAATTGAAATTGATATTCCTTGATATTACAGTAAAACTTGGTGAGTGGTAGTGTCTGAAAGGTTAGTTACGACGTGGAATCTGAAACCGTATTAGTGAACTTCTGTGCTCTGTTACATTGAAATCCGTTGGTCTGTCTTGCACTTAAAATAGTTCTTTTACCCATGTCTGATTTTGTAACACCATGCATTGGTCATTCGGTACTGATTTAGTTATGCAAATCTTGTAAATGTTGATTGATACTTTTTTTTTTTGAGATGGAGTCTTGCTCTATCACCCAGGGTGGAGTCCAGTGGCACAATCTCAGCTCACTGCAGCCTACATCTCCTGAGTTCAACCGATTCTCCTGCCTCAGCCTCCTAAGTAGCTGGGATTACAAATGTGCCTCCACGCCTGGCTAAGTTTGGTATTTTTAGTAGAGACAGGGTTTCACTGTGTTGACCAGGCTGGTCTCGAACTCTTGACCTCAAGTGATCTGCCCACCTCAGCCTCCCAAAAGTGTTGGAATTACAGGCATGAGCCACTGCGCGGAACTGGGTTGACACATTTTTTTACACAATATTAAAAAATTATATTTGTTAATATCACCATTGATTTTATGAGAAAATTCTTTAAATATTGAGACACTGTCAAGGTCATTATGGTAGATCAGTGTTTTCCAAAATTCCAATTTTTGCTTGAAAGCTCAAATTTTATCATCAGCAACAAATCTATTAGTTGTTTCCTTTGAAGTGACAGGCTCACTTTGCTTATCTCCATGAAAAGAAAATGGCAAAGGCCAGGCATGGTGGCTCGTGCTTGTAATCCCAGCACTTTGGGAGGCCAAGGCGGATGGATCACTTGAGGTCACAAGTTCGAGACTAGCCTGGCAAACGTGGTGAAACCCCTTCTCTACTAAAAATACAAAAATTAGCTGAGTGTAATGGCTCATGCCTGTAATCCCAGCTACTCGGGAGGCTGAGGCAGGAGAATCGCTTGAACCTGGAAGGCGGAGGTTGCAGTGAGCCGAGATTGCACCACTGTCCTCCAGCCTGGGTGACAGAGCAAGACTCCATCTCAAAAAAAAAAAAAAAAAAAAAAAACGCCATGCGTGGTGGCTCGTGCCTGTAATCCCAGCACTTTGGGAGGCCAAGGCGGGTGGATCACTTGAGGCCAGGAGTTCAAGACGAGCCTGGCCAGCATGGTAAAACCCCATCTCTAATACAAAACTTAGCTTGGCGTGGTGGCACATGCCTGTAATCCCAGCTACCCTGAAGGCTGAGGCACGAGAATCCCTTGAACCTGGGAGGTAGAGGTTGCAGTGAGCCGAGATTGTGCCACTGAACTCCAGCCTGGGCGACAGAACAAGACCTTGTCTCAAAAAAGAAAAAAAAAAATAGTGTGCTTAATATATATAGCAATGTATTAGTTTAGATATAGGCTAAGCTGATGTAATAGATACCTCAGAATACAATGGCTAAATAGTCAAGCTTATTTCTATTTTATTAACCTAGAGGTGGTTGTTCAAGGGTGGCAGAATGGCTCTGCTTTTCCTGAATATGTGACTTCTATCTCTGGGTCCAAGGTGTTTTCTCTTGTTCTCACCATACCATAGCCAGTGGGAATGCAGAAAGGATGCACATCTTATTCTTAAAAGCAAAACTTGCGAAGTGACTCACATCTTATCTGCCTATATCTCACTTGCCAGGACTTGGATACACGGCTATGCCTAGTGTGGTAGTCACAAGGGCTGGTCACATATATTTTAGTTCTCCTTATGGGCACCTGGCAGGCTTGTATTGTTTTTTTTTTTGAGGTTAATCTGTGGCTGTGTGACTTGCTTTAGCCAGTGAAATGAACTGAAGTGATATTTGTCATTTCCAGGTGAGAGCTTTAAGAGCTAGTGCACTATCTGCCACATCTCTCTCTCTTTTTTTTCCTCTTGGTTTTGCGAACATGAAAATATCTCTGGCAGCCTATGTCGTTGAATGAGTCTCCTGCTGACTTGCGCTGTACGTGTGATGTGAGCAGGAATCACACTTTCGTTGTGTTGAATAAGCCAAGGGGATTGTGGAGTTGTTCGTTTTGGCAGTATAACCGAACCGAGCCCAGAAGTTCTCAAGGTGTTAGCTGTGGACCTTAGAGGAATGCGGTCACAACCATTTTAATAGTAGTACTGAGAGATGATTTGCTTTATTCGCGCTCATTTTCTCATGGGTATAAAGTGCTATTTTCCAGAGGCCTCATGATGTGTGATACTGTAACAGATTGAATGCAGAAGTAGGTATGAGACTCTGTCTTCTACTGAGCCAGACATTAAAAGAGATTTGTAGTAATGCAAAACACTGCCGCTCTTCTCTCTGAATTTTTTCTTTTTTGGTAAAATACAGATACCATTTGTAAAAATGTTATGTAACCGATTTATTATTTTAAGTGATTTAATGATGAATGAGTACTTTAACATTTGTTCAATTTTAATTTGTATTATGGTAAAAAGAAATCTATTCCACATAAAGTAGAGGAAAACAAAGTTATGTGTTTAATATTTGGAGAGAAACAGTAAAAATGTGATTAAAGCCAGAGTAATAGTTATAATTGAGCAGAAATTTCTGAAAGATAAGGTGCATTTTGAAAATAAAGCCATATTGTTTGAAATTGTTTTACTACCATGCACCCTGCGTAATTCTAAAAGTTTTGTATATTTTTATGGGTTTTTTTTTTTTT
>NW_012115666.1:2090994-2092300 GCF_000951035.1 Colobus angolensis palliatus
CACAAGAAGGGAAGCAGACTAGTCACGAGGTTGTGAGAGATGATAATTGCTTGGATGTGGGTAGTAATAGTAGAAATGGAGAGAAGTGAATGGATTTGAGGTGTTTTAGAGATACAGCTTGTATTGCATTGCAGTGTGGAAAAGGGAGTCTAGATATTTATGTTGAGCAACTGAATTCATGTGAATTTGAGAAGGTTAAGATTGGAAGAGGAGTAGGTTGAGAGGAGGAGCAGTAGTTTTATATTGGGCTCATTAGGTTGGTGAAGCTATCAGAGGTTGAGGCTGCTGTTGAACGTAGGAGCCAAGCAGCATACAGATAATAATTACAGCTGTGGGATTAGATGGGATCACTCAAGACAAAAGTGTAGTGAGTGAAGAGAAGTGGCCTGGGACAGAGCTGCTGGGGGAGACGTCAGTGTCTAGAGGTGTATCAGAGGGAATCTCAAAGAAGGGGCGAGAGGAGGAAAATCAGGCGAGTATAGAGTCATTGAATCCCAAAGAAGAAAGTGTGTTAAGAAAAGAGGAGATAACTGGTTTGTATGGTGCAGAGATGTGAATATGTTGGGATTAGAAGTGACCGCAGGAGGCTTTTGGGAGATCTCAAGAGTTCAGAAGGCAACCTGGTGGTTTGAAAAGTGAACAATATGTGGGGAAATGGAGAGAGCAGTAAATACTTCTTTTTGGAGGAATATCAGAGAAACTGCTGGTAGGAGCTCCTAGATCATACTTGTGTACCTACAAATCTGATAAATTGAAGGGGAAAGATAGATGAGGGATCAGAGAAAGTATAATTGAAAGAGAAAGCAAGTACTTTGAGAATGAAAGGGACTGGGAGCAAGTGTATGAGTGGATTGTTCTTTGAATCTCAATGTACCAGCCAAATAGAGCCCGTTAAAAGTGAGAACATGTAACTCTTCCGCTCAGAAATTTCCCATCTCACTCATTGTAAAAGCCAAAGTTCTTAAAATGGCCTACAGGCCTCTAAGCAATCTGCTGTTTTTCTCTGTTCTCTCCCATGCCTACCCCCAGCTCTGACCTTGTTCCTCACTGTCTCCTCCAGCCACACTGGCCACCTCATTGTTCATAGAACATAGCAGGTTTGCTCCTGCCTGGGGGTCTTGGAGCTTGCGCCTCTGTTTTTCTGGACAGCTCCGGCAAAACCGGTGTCTGCATGGCTTACTCACTTACTTCTTTCAGGCCTTTTCTTTTTTTTTTTTAATTTTATTTTTTATTTTTTTTTATTATTATACTCTAAGTTCTAGGGTACATGTGCATAACGTGCAGGTTTGTTACATATGTATACTTG
>NW_012115666.1:2093520-2098182 GCF_000951035.1 Colobus angolensis palliatus
TCTCCATAAACCTTTTAGCAGCATTGCTCCAGCAAGTCCCACCTTATTCCTAAAGGCGGTTTTCTCCTTGCTCAGTAAACAAAGCACACAATGGGTTTTACACCGAGATGTTCCATTGCCCAGGGACAGGCAGGATTTTTAACCAGCAAGCTGCCTTTAGGCACTTGTTTAACAAAGCACATCCTGCACAGCCCAAAATCCATTAAGCCTTGAGTCACCATAGCACATGTCTCTTGCAAGGACAAGGTTGGGGGTAGGGTCACAGATTAACAGCATCTCAAATACAGAACAAAATGGAGTCTCTTATGTCTACTTCCTTCTATATAGACACAGTAACAGGCTGATCTTTCTTTCTTTTCCCCACATCTCATCTTAAGAATGTACACTCTGTGCGGGGTAGGAATTTTTGCTTGTTTTGTTTACACTATATTGACAATACCAAGATGAGTACCATATGTACAGTTTTTTTTTTTTTTTTGAGATGAAGTCTTGCTCTCTCGCCCAAGCTGGAGTGCAATGGCACAATCTCAGCTCACTGCAACCTCCGCCTCTTGGGTTCAAGCAATTCTCCAGTCTCAGCCTCCCAAGTAACTGGGATGACAGGCATGTGCCACACGCCTGGCTAATTTTTTTGTATTTTTGGTAGAGATGGGGTTTCACCATGTTGGCCAGGCTGGTCTCGAACTGACCTCAAGCGATCCACCTGTCTTGGCCTCCCAAAGTGCTGGGATTACAGGTGTGAGCCACTGCGCCCGGCCTGTGTACAAATATTTGTATGATAAATAGGAACAGGGAAGAAAGAACATAGGTGGAGGATAGGTAGGCTTAAGGATTTGGTGACAGGAAAGTGAGTGTATTCTTGCTAGATTTATACCAGTTGTGAAGCAGGGCACTAAATGAGAATGGAGTGGGATGGGAAGAAGGATTATCAGAGTTTTGAGGAGAGCAGAGTAAGTGTAAAAAGTCTTTGAGAGTGGAAACGTGAACTTTCCAGGATGTATTGTAAGGTTACTAAACGGGGTTGAGGGGATATTTGTGATTTGTGGTTTTCTGAAATAGAATGTGTTTCTCACTTAACTCAGTAGAATTTTAACAATATTAAGCTATAGAACAGAGTAAGGAAGTACAGCGTGTAAATGCTTACTGTTTTTAAAAGAATAGAATTGTTTTTTAAACAGTGATCATTATAGTATTGAATTTACACCATTGATTTAGAATGTGCCCTAACATCCTACATTCTTTTTAGCCTTACCAATAATTCTAGGATCGTGGGACTCCTGGCTCAACTGGAGAAGATCAATGCTGAACCTTCAGAATCAGACACTGCCCGATATGTTACATCAAAAATTCTTCATCTGGCTCAGAGTCAAGGTAAACATTGATCTCTTCTTTGTTTTTGAAATGCTTTTTTAATTCTTTAAAAGTGGATGCTAAAAATGTTCAAACTTCTAATGAATGGTTGATTTTCCACAAAAACTGAACTTTCAGTCCGGACCCTGTGGCTCACACCTGTAATCCCAGCACTTTGGGAGGCCGAGGTAGGCAGATCATGAAATCAGTAGTTCGAGACCAGCCTGGCTAATATGGTGAAACCCCATCTGTACTGAAAAATACAAAAAGTAGCTGGGTGTGGTGGCATGCACTTATAGTCCCAGCTACTTGGGAGACTGAGGCAGGAGAAACGCTGGAACCTGGGAGGCGGAGGTCTCAGCAGTAAACTGAGACCAGCCTGGGTGACAGAGCGAGACTCCGTCTCAAAAAAAAAAAAAGAATCAAACTTTCTCAAATTGACTCAAGAATAGAAAACTGAATAACTCTGGAGGAAATTGATCTTCAAAGCATTGTTTCTAATAATGATTACAATTTTACTTATATATGATTGCCACCCTCCAATTTACAGACAGTACCGAATTCCAGTGCTATTTGATATAGATTTTTGGCAAAAAGATATCAAGTACCATAGAATATTGGTTATTATGTGGTCCTCACTTTGAAATTCAAGCTCTACCATTTAGTGGTTGGGTACCTTAGGGAAGTTACTGAATTTCTAGAATGTGTAATAGCTATACCATCTCTGAAGTAGAAGTCACAAATATCATGGGATTGTCATGAGATTTACATGAGAAGCATATAAAAAGAATGTTTAAAATGTTCTATAAATGTCCTCTGTAATTAGACATTATTTTTATATTTTATGATGGTAATAGTACTAAATTGATTTCAAAACCCTGACGGAGTACACAAATAGTATTGACTTTGTACTTAGGAACATAATGTGAAAAGGCTCAAATAAAACATTAGGGAATTAAGTCTATACATGGAAATATGAGTATCATTGTTAAAGAACACATTTCGCTGGGCGCGGTGGCTCACGCTTGTAATCTCAGCACTTTGGGAGGCTGAGGTGGGTCGATCACGAGGTCAGGAGATTGAGACCATCCTGGCTAACACTGTGAAACCCCATCTCTACTAAAAAATAGAAAAAATTAGCCAGGCGTGGTGACGAGTGCCTGTAGTCCCAACTACTCGGGAGGCTGAGGCAGGAGAATGGCGTGAACCCGGAAGGCGGAGCTTGCAGTGAGCCAAGATCGCCCCACTGCACTCCAGCCTGGGTGACAGAGCAAGACTCTATCTCAAAAAAATAAAAAGAGGCCGGGCGCGGTGGCTCAAGCCTGTAATCCCAGCACTTTGGGGGGCCGAGATGGGCGGATCACGAGGTCAGGAGATCGAGACCATCCTGGCTAACATGGTGAAACCCCGTCTCTACTAAAAAATACAAAAAACTAGCCGGGTGAGGTGGCGGGCGCCTGTAGTCCCAGCTACTTGGGAGGCTGAGGCAGGAGAGTGGCATAAACCCAGGAGGCGGAGCTTGCAGTGAGCTGAGATCCGGCCACTGCACTCCAGCCTGGGTGACAGAGCGAGACTCCGTCTCAAAAAAAAAAAAAAAGAAAAAAAATAAAAAGAACACATTTCAGTAATGCAAGATGGTTTAATATCAGGAAATGTGTCAGTATAACATTATCTGAACAGGTCAAATAAAATCCACGTAATTATCTTAATAGATAGTAAAAAGGACTTTGGTAAGACTAAAAACTGTGCATAATTTAAATAAGAGAAAACCAGCAGCTGCTTTAATATTTAACAGTGCACATAAAAGGTATTTCTGTTAGAATTAAGGTTCAATAATTATAATCTTTATTTAATTTTTAAAAACTTCATTATTCTGGAGGCTTCGGTCATTCAAATAAGATGTTTGGCAGGCATTCACTGTTTCAAGAGCTCGGTGTCTATTAACCCTTCTTCTTGTTCATAGACACTTATATTTATTTTGATCACTTCCTCCCATGTAGCCCATGCATTTGGGGGATAGTTGACACCACCCCATTGTTTCTCACGTAATTTAAAATACCTGTACCTTTGAATTAAGAAAGCCACTATACTGGATTCCAGGCTCTGGAAATATTGTACTTATTAACTAAGGCAACTAATGAACAAGGATGTTCATTGTATCAGTGCAAAATTAAATGTGCCAGGTATATTCACTGCATTGTCATGTGAAATACCTCCTCCTTGAAAAAACCAAACAAAAAACCCAACAAAAGCAAAAGAAAATGAATCCTTGAGACCTATAAACACTTTTGTCCATTGCTCTTACCACTATAGACTCTTCTTTGTGTCACAACCTAGAAGCCCCTACTCCAGCATTACCACTGAAAATACTCCTAACCATACCACTGTCAGAGAATGACCCTCTTCCCACCTTTTCAGCCACCACTGGAGTCTAACTCCCGAATACTGTCCCTTGGGGTGTGTAATCTCGTGACTCTGTTTATAGTGCCTAGAAGTAGCCAACCAACACAGTATAAGTTGGTAGTGAAAGATTGTCCCATCCTTTATAGGATAATCCAGTTAGCTACCCATTTGGGAGAAAAAGTTTGGAATTTATAGTTGAAAAAAGAAATGTAAACAACCAAGAAATGTACAGAAATTTTCTTTACTCCCTTACAGTTCAGGAACTGCTAATGAAAACAACAAAGATATCTTTCACTAGTCAGATTGACAGAAATTAGAATGACAATGTCTGGTGCTGTTGAAGGCATGGGGAGAGGGTATTCTCATATATTGTTGGAGGCATAGTAATTATTACAAACTTGGAGAAAATAATCTGGCAATGTGTACTAAAACAAATTGCACCTGGTATTTGACCCAGCACCTGGTATTTGATTTTTACTTTAAGAAATATATATATATGTATGTATAATTTTTATTTTTATTTATTTTATTTATTTTTGAGACAGTCTTTCTCACTCTGTTGCCCGGGCTGGATTGCAGCGGCGCAATCTTGAGTCACTGCAACCTCCACCTCCCCGGTTCAAGCCATTCTTCTGTCTCAGTCCCCCAAGTAGCTGGGATTACGCCAACTAGGCATATGCCACAACACCCGGTTAATTTTTTATATTTTTGGTAGAGATGGAATTTCACCATGTTGGCAAGGCTGGTCTCCAACTCTTGACCTCAGGTGATCTGCCTGCCTCGGCCTCCCAAAGTGCTGGGATTACAGGTGTGAGCCACCGTGCCCGGCCAAGAAATATATTTTAACTGAAATAAAAATGCTAATTAGAGAGAGTATAGAGATATTCATTGTGGCATTATTTGTAATGT
>NW_012115666.1:2102527-2112384 GCF_000951035.1 Colobus angolensis palliatus
CTCGGCCTCCCAAAGTGCTGGGATTACAGGCTTGAGCCACCGCGCCCGGCCACTACATATATATTTAAATGATATAAAAAACCAACCCCTACAACACATTTTATTCACACTATTAACTTATAAATTTCCATAATTTGCCTCTCGTTAACTGCTTATGTACAGTGAACATGGTTATTTCTTGCAAGTTCCCTTTAGCTTTTTTCCTAGAAACATTTATATTATCTATTTTCATGCAAATGGTTAATTTGTTGGCCCATGGTTGTTGCTAATCTTTCCTTATAATCCTTTTAGTTTCTATAGAGTAGGGAGCGTCATTCCTGATTTTGATCGTGCCCTCTCTTTTTTCTTGGTCAGCTCATTAGTTCTCAACCAGGAGTGATTGCGTTTGCCCCACTTTTTCCCCCACGGGCATTGGCAATGTTTGGTGACATTTTTAGTTGTAAATTTTTTTTTTGGTGGGGCTTACTGGAATCTGTTGGATAGAAGCCAGAGATGTTGCTGAACATTCTGTAATATATAGATCAGCCCCCCAGAAGAAAGAATTATCTGTCCCAAAATGTCAAGGAATGAGGTTAGGAAACCCTAGGCTAGCTAAAAGTTTGTCAATTTTGTTGATACTGTTAAAGAACCAACTTCTGGTTTAATTGATTTTCTCTGTTTTGTTTCATTGATTTCCTTCTTTTGTTTATTGCTTTCTTCCTTCTTGTTTTGAGTTTAATTTGTTTTTTTTTTTTTTTTTCTTTTTTTTTTTTTTTTTTTTTAATTTTGAGACAGTGTTTCATTCTTGTTGCCCAGGCTGGAGTGCAATGGTCAGATCTCGGCTCACTGCAACCTCTGTCTCCTGGGTTCAAGTGATTCTCCTGCCTCAGCACCCCTGAGTAGCTGGGATTACGGGCACCTCTCACCACACCCGGCTAATTTTTTGTATTTTTAGTAGAGATGGGGTTTCAACATGTCAGGCTGGTCTTGAACCCCTGACCTCAGGTGATCCACCTGCCTCAGCCTCCCAGAGTGCTGGGATTACAGGCATGAGCCACTGCGCCCATCCGCCATTTTCTTGCAGTAGATGTCTAGATTATTTATTTTGAGACCTTTATTTCTACTGGAGGCATTCGAAGCCATAGATTTTTCTGTAAACATTGCTTTAGCTACATTCTACAAATTTTGATATATTGTATTTTTGTTTTAATTCAGTTGACAATATGTTCTAATTTTCTTTGTGATTTTTTTTCTTTGACCCATAGGTTTTTTTTAGAAGTGTGTTGTTTAATTTCCCAATATTTCAGGAATTCTTAAATTTCCTTCTGTTGATTTCTAATTTAATTCTGTTGTGGCCAGAGAATATACTTTGAATTATTTCAATTCTTAGAATTGTTTGAGACTTGTTTTATGACTTAGTTTATGGTTTCTCCCGAAAAATGTTCCTTGCCTACTTGAAAAGAATGTGTATTTTGCTGTTGTTGCATGAAGTGTTCTATGCATATCAATTAGGTCAGGTTAGTTGATAGTGTTGTTCAGATTTCTTATGCACTGTTGATTTTCTATCTAGGTGCTCTGTTAATTAGTAAGAGTTAGATGTTAAAATATTATTAAATTGTGTATTTTTTTTTTAATTTTGGCAGGTTTTGGTTAATGTATTTTGAGGCCCTGTTGTTAGCTGTGTATATATTTATAGCTGTTTCATTTTCCTGATAGTTTGCCTCTTCCATCATTGTGAAATACTGCTTTTTGTCTCATAATAGTTCTAGACTTAAAGTTCATTTTGTCTAATGGTAATATCACCACTCCAGCTGCCTAATGATTACTCATTGCATATTGTACCATTTTCATTTCTTTTACTTTGAACTTGTCTGTACCTTCAAATCTAAAGTGTGTTTCTTGAAGATAACATATTGTTGGATCTTGCTTCTTAACTAGTCTGAGTGTTTTAGTGCTTCCAGTTTAATGCATTTATTAATATGATTGGATCTACATCTGCCATTTTGCTATTTGTTTTGTTTCATGTGTTTTACATTCTTCTCATTCTTTCACAGCTTTTGTGTTATCTAACTTTAAGAAATTGTAGGTCTTTTCTTAGTGGTTCCTGAAGGATTAAAACGTGCATCTTTTTACAGTGGACTGCAGTGCACTTAATTCCAGTCAGTATCAAAACTCCCCGTATAGCTTCATTTCCTTCTCACTCCTTATGCTGTTATTGATTTACATGTTATGTTTATACATATTAGAATCCCAGCAATACAGTGTTATAATTATTGCTTATACAATCTTATGCTTTATAAAGAAGTTCTGAATGAAGAGCAGGATTAAGAGCCAACAGATTGATAGTTAACACAGGGGTGGAATTAAGTTTCCTTAGAAGGAGATGTAGAGTGAGAAAGATGAGGCTTGTGTCCTGGGAACTGTGCACTTTTAGATAGGGCTCTAAAGGGGTCTTGTGAATATAATCAAGTGCGTTCACATGATTTTATGTCTTTGATGATTTACCCCTTTATCAATCATTATGGAAAGTTTCTCTTTATCTCTGGTAGTGTTCTTTGTCTGAAGTTTATTTTGTCTGATATTAGTATAACCCTTCAAGCTTTCCTGTGGTTGTTGTTTTGCATGATACAGTCTTTTCCGCTCTTTTACTCCCAACCTTTTTGTGTCATTGAATCCAAAGTATGATTTCTGTAGACAGCATATAGTTGGATCTTTTTTAAAAAAATACTTAACCAGTTTGACAGTCTGAGTGTTTCATTTGAGCATTTGGTCTGTTAACAATGAATGTAGTTGTTGATTGGATTTAGGTCTGCAATTGTATTTTCTCTTTATCTTTTATGTTTTTTATTCCTTTTCTTCCTGTCCTACCCTATTTTGGATTATTTGTTTTTGTTTTAGAATTTCATTTTAATTTACCTATTGGCTTTTTAGTTTTATACCTCTCTTCATTTTTAAGAAGTAATTTCTTTCAAGATTGCAGTAAATGTCATTAACTTTTCACAGTTTGCTTAGAATTATTATTGTTACTTCATGTAAATTTAGAATCTTAAATTTTTTCTGCCATTCTTCAGCTGTAATTGTCATATGTATCTACATCTATATACATTACAACACAATTTTTGCTTTATCCAGTCATGTATGTTTTAAAGATATTAAGAAGAAAAGAGGTAGTTTTTACATTTGCAGAGATATTTACCATTTTGGAAGCTCTTTATTATTTTCTAATGATGTGAGTTTGATCTGGTGCCATTTCTCTTTAGCCTACAGAATTTTGTCATTTCCAGTAGTTCAGATTGGCTGTGGAAGATTTTTTTTTTTTTTTCTTAATCTGACAGTGAATTTATTTCACCATTTTAGAAGGATATTTTTACTGGATATAGAATTCTGGGTTGGCAGTTTCATCATTGTCATCATCTTTTAGCAGTTTAAAGTGTGCTTAAAATTGTGTTTCCACCATGTTATGGCCTCCATAATTTCAAATGAAAACTCTGTTGTCATTTGAATCTTTGTTTTCCTGAATGTTATGTGTGATTTTTTTCTAGCTGATTTCAGGATTTTTTTTTTTTTGGTTTTGCTTTTCAAGTTTGACTGGCTGTAGTTTTCTTCATAGTTATCCTGCTTGGAATTCACTGATATTCTTGAATCTGTAAATTTCTATCTTTAGCCAAATTTGGGACATTTTTGGTTGCTCAATTTTTTTCTCCCTTGTTTTCTCTATTTGTCTTGTGGAAGTATGATTATACATATATTAGATTTTTGGTATTTTTTCAGCTATTGTTGAGGCTTATATATTTTAAGTTTAATTCTCTGTTATTTGGGTTGGATAATTTCTATAGTTCTGTTGTCAGTTTCACTGCCTGTTTCCTATGCATTCTTCCAGTTAGCTGTCTGATAATTTATTTCAGATGTTATTTTTTTTATTCTCAAAGATGGACTTGGTTCGTTTGTTTTTGTAGTTTCTATTTCTCTGCAGTGTTTTCCCGTCTTTTCATTCATTGTATGCTTCTTTAATGTCATTTATTATAATAGCTGCTTTAAAATTCTTGTCTGTAAATCTAAATCTAATATTCAGATAATTGAAGCTGTTGAAGAAAGAATACAGCATTATAATAACTTGGAAGGATTATATTTAAAGAAGCCAAAGGAAGATGCAGTAGTCAACAGTGCTAAGTGTTAGGAAGGTTAGTTAAAATTCTTTTTGATTGGATTATTAACAAATTGATCACAAGAAAAACACTTTTCAAGTGGTAGGATTAGATGGAAGATTACAGTATGTTATAATGTGAGTGGCAAATGAAATAATCACAGGGAATATAGAGTACTTGTTTGAGGAGCTTCACTGAGAAAGAAAAGAGGAAAATAGAGGGGGCGGCAGGGTAAAATAAGATTTGGTAAGTATGTGGAATAACAAAAGTGTATTTGTTGGTTGAGGGGGAACAACCAATATGTTGGTAGAGGTTGAAGATAAAGGTTCATAAGAACATAGAAAGGATGGAATTCAGAACATAGATGAAGGGACATTTCTTCCTAACCTCCACTTCCCTGCTCCTCTCTGCCATTTATTGGCAGAAGGAATGCAAGACTGTCAAGGATTTTGGTACAGGAGCATATAGAGTTTGGTTGTTATTAGTAAAATGTTTTGTTAACTATTACTTTGCTTCATTTTAATGAGGAAAAATTTAGGTTCTGAGAAGTCCAGAGAATGAGAAGAAAGATTGAGGGCTACTAGAAATGTTGGAATAGCTATAGGCTATGGCAGGGCCCATGGTGATGGATGTGAGCTAAGATATGTGAAAGGAGCAGTTTTGTGTTCCCAAGTGAGGTTGGAATTCATTAATTTTATGGTATTAACAGTCTTAAATTGTGGTGTTATTTTAACTATGATGTAGGAGTAGGGAACTTAGCTTTTTGGGGTTCACTTCTGTGTCAGGGTTTGTGGTGGGAAAGTTGGTGGGGGTGGATGTGCTTGGAATCCAAGTTAAGTATGGAGGGGACTGATACTGTGGGAAAACAGTGCTATCTCGCACTGGAAAAGAAGTTTCAACAAAGATGACAGTGAGGTTTATATAGTCTTTATAAAGGAAAGATGAATAGAAATGTTAGGAGGTTATGGTCCATAATTAAAAGATTAGAGGTTAAGATATCAGAGGCAGAGCAGTTTGAGGTCCTGAGAATGGCCATCCAGAATGTTGATGAATTGGAGCACAGAGGGAAGGATTTTGTTTTGAGGTCAAGAAACTATGGAACTAGGTATTTGAATGAATTTTCTACATTGGCATTGAAGTCTCCCAAGATCATGGCAGAATTTGGAGTAGAGCAGAAAACTGTTAGTCTGAACACCTAATTCTCATTTAGTGTGAGGCGTAAACAAAAAGTGGTGAATGTTAACAAGGGGAGGCTGCATTTTACTGTCTTCAAAGGAAGAGAGTTGTTTTACCCTTCATGGAGGTGAAATGTAATGGCTTGTTAGTGGTGATATTAATATTGAAAAATAATTTGGCTTTAATATTAAATCAGGGGCCTTTAAAATACTACATCAAGGATACATTAGATATTTGAAACAGTGTTTTATTTTATAACTCAATATTTTTTGGTGGAGGCAGCAGGGCTGGAGAAAAAGTAAAGGATAGGTTGCATTGTCAGAAGGAATGACATACTTTTTAAAAAGGAGAAATTTAATTTTACTGTCATTAATGAGGTTTCCCTTTTCTCTAGGTAAATTTTGTATTCTTTTAAGCATTAGCAATGTGGCAGCAAGGAACTGGTGAACATTATTTTAGGTCTTCATATCACTTGTGGGAGTTTCTGTTTTGAAAGATGTAAGGTTCCTATAAGTTTAACGAAGTCCATTAACTGAACCCGAGATGGTGAGATTGTTGTTTTAAGATAAATATGATGAGTACTCTCTGGCATATTTGTTTTGTAGCTAGTCATAGGTAGTTGTTATGAATAACATTATACTATATCCTTTCTGTAGTACATTTTTCCCTCTATTTACTCCTAACTTAGAGTAACTTAATTTTCAAGTGATGTCAGACTCATGAAGTTGAACAGGATTTGCTCAGAGCAAAAGTATGATATTCTAAAGGCTTAGCCTGAGTTTGTTTTTTTTCCCATCTGTGTTAATATTTTCCTTTAATCAGGGCCTCACTGCCTATTGTTCTTCTCTTAAACTCCCTTGACTATCTCCATGTGGAACATTGAATTTGGTATCAGTCCTTTGAACTTCATTGTGGAATATGTACTGTATTGAGAATGGGTTGTAGTCTGTTTTCTAAAATCTCAAAATGTGAAATAAATGGCACTGTCATTCTGTATTAGAAGAATTTCTGGCATTAGTATTCAGGTTTGACATTAAATTAAGCGCATTAAATGCTGGAAGACTATAAGTTTTGGGTTCAGAAACACAAGTGATCACCTAGTCTTTCCCCTTGTTTACTCAGTGACTTGTACAGATTTATTCTCCTTTCTGAACTTAAATCTTTAAATCTATGAAAAGAGTACTTTTTTCCCCCGAGGGTTAAAGTGAGTTATAAATGAGATAATGTACATGGAATAGTAAATGTTAGTTCCTTTTCTAAATGTTGACCTAGGATGTACTTTTGTTCTCTTGTTAATCAAAGGAGAAGAATTGTGAAGAAGCTCTAGAAACCTTCCTTCACCTAATAGAAATAATTTATGCTGTTTTTTTGTTGTTGTTGTTTGTTTGTTTGTTTTAACCATTCCTAACGATAGGAAAAGGATCATTTGGGTGATGTGGTCTCCAAATTGTTTCAGAAGTAGACTTTTGTTAGTTTTGTTTATTTTTGTGTGATACGGAATTTTAAAATAGTATTAATACAGGTTGGGCATGGTGGCTTACGCCTGTAATCCCAGTACTTTGGGAAGCTGAGGCGGGTGGATCACGAGGTTGGGAGTTCAAGACCTGCCTGACCAACAGGTTGAAACCCCGTCTCTACTAAAAATACAAAAATTAAGAAAATGTGGCACATATACACCATGGAATACTATGCAGCCATAAAAAAGGATGAGTTCGTGTCCTTTGTAGGGACATGGATGCAGCTGGAAACCATCATTCTTAGCAAACTATCGCAAGAACAGAAAACCAAATACCGCATGTTCCCACTCATAGGTGGGAATTGAACAATGAGATCACTTGGACACAGGAAGGGAACATCACACACTGGGTCCTATTGTGGGGAGGCAGGGGGTGAGAGATAGCATTAGGAGATATACCTAATGTAAATGACGAGTTAATGGGTGCAGCACACCAACATGGCACATGTATACATATGTAACAAACCTGCACGTTGTGCACATGTACCCTAGAACTTAAAGTATAATTAAAAAAAAAATACAAAAATTAGCCGGACGTGGTGGCACACACCTGTAATCCCAGCTGCTCAGGAGGCTGAGGCAGGAGAATTGCTTAAACCCTGGAGGTGGAGGTTGTTGTGAGTGGAGATTGCGCCACTGCACTCCAGCCTGGGTGACAGAGTGAGACTCCATCAAAAAAAAAAAAAAAAAAAAGAGGTATTAATATGAAAAACATTGGAAAATGGTAGTAGGTTTTTGTTTTCACCCATTTTGATGAACAGTTTTCTAGTTCTACTCATGAAGATGAGGCAAGACTCCTACCTTCCCTAGTTCTGGCACCTGTACTATATTACCGATTTTAAGATTCTAAATGGATGAATAGGGATCACCTAATTCATGACAGGAGCTGTGATGAAATGTGAAGAACGCTATGTTAACTGAAATCTCGAAGTCCACGTACGGTAGAATTAGCAACATCAGAGGGAAGAACGTCTGTGAACCAAGTTAGAGTGTTTACTGTACCAGTGGAGACTTGTTGAATCTTTATTAGCTATATGCAACAAAACTATACATACTGTTAAAAATTTATGCTTGAGAAAAAAATTGTGTGCTACTTTTCAGAAAAAACAAGGAGAGAAATGACAGCCAAAGGTTCTACAGGAATGGAAATTCTGCTGTCAACATTAGAGGTAAATCAGTGACACACTTTAATTATGTAACTACTAATGCCAAGCGATACTGAAGAAGAAAAAGCCTATGTGTGTGTATAAATACACACAGAAACACATACACATGTACATATATACACATATACATATACACATGTATGTATATATGTATATATGTAACAATTTTTATTTTAGAGGTAAACCAGTGAATAGAAGTTTGTTTTAGGTTTTTAAAATACTATTTGGAATGGTGGTATAAATATTCTAATATGTATTAGGTGACTATTGAAGTATATTTCCCTTATGCAATTATAATGATAACTGTAAATTGTAATCCTAACATGCTATTCTAATTGGTAATAGAAAATAAAGCATTAGCTGGGAATAAATCTTTAGCTTAAAACAAATGATTGACATTGAAAATTATCATTTATTGTTTTAGCTGATATACATTTGTGATTTTACTACACATATTGGTTAACTATATTATATTGATGAGAACTGAATTTCTATGCCCGTGTAAAGTTTTGGGTGGACCAACAGGATGTATTCAGAATCAGGATTCTGTATTTTGTTCAGTTGCAATGTTGCAATGTTAAGAACAAGAAATGAATTCATGTTCTTCAATAGGAGGTCTTAGCATCATAAAGATGTCATTTCTCCCTAGACTGATCTGTTACTTCAGATCAATCTCAATAAAAGTTACCAACATTTTTTTTCTTTTTTTTACCAAATTTTTTAACCAATATTTTACCAAATTTTTTTTCTTTTCTTTTTTTTTTTGAGATGGAGTCTCACTCTGTCGCCCAAGCTGGAGTGCAGTGGCACGGTCTCGGCTCAGTGCAACCTCCGCCTCCCAGCTTTGAGTGATTCTCTGCCTCAGCATCCCAAGTAGCTGGGATTATAGGTGCACACCATCATGCCCGGCTAATTTTTGTAGTTTTAGGAGAGATGGGGTTTCACCATGTTGACCAGGCTGGTCTTGAACTCCTGACCTCAGGTGATCCACCTGCCTTGGCCTCCCAAAGTGCTGGGATTACGGGTGTGAGCCACTGTGCCCGGCCTAACAGTTTTGTTTTTAAAGTCCAAATGGGGAGACATAATCAGCAAAATATAAAGCACATTTCTGAGAATGAAGATAAGTGAGAAAGGACTATACCGATTAAATATCAAAGAACATTAGATGTCTTCAGTAATTAAAATAGTTTGGAAATTATGCATGAGTAATTGATAGACTACTACTATAGTGTAACAGAATAGAAAATCCAAAAACAAAATGCATATGGGAATTTAGTATTATTTATTAAAGGTAGCATTTCAGATCAGTGAGGAATAGAGTGGTAGCTGTCTGGAAGAATATAACATTGAATCCTGACTTCCTGCATTCCACACCCAAATAAATTCCATATGAAGCAAATATTTAAGCATGGAAAATGGAATAATAATACTAGAGAAAGAGAGAGGAATTTTAAAATAACCTTACAACAAAGAAGGCTTTTTTAAGTATGAAAAAATAGAAACTATAAAAGATTGATAGATTCAATTATATTAACAAAAGGATGTAGAAAAAAACACCATGGATACTTGGAAAACTGAGGAAAAGTATTTTGGCTTATATAATTTCTTTGACATGTAAAGAACTTCTTCAGTTAAAGGCCGGGTGTGGTGGCTCATGCCTGTAATGCCAGCTCTTTGGGAGACCCAGACGGGCGGATCACAAGGTCAGGAGATTGAGACCATCCTGACCGGTAAAACCTGGTCTCTACTAAAACCCCGTCTCTACTAAAAACTACAAAAAACTAGCCGGGCGAGGTGGCGGCGCCTGTAGTCCCAGCTACTGGGAGGCTGAGGCAGGAGAATGGCGTGAACCCGGGAGGCGGAGCTTGCAGTGAG
>NW_012115666.1:2112434-2218900 GCF_000951035.1 Colobus angolensis palliatus
GTGCCTGTAGTCCCAGCTACTCAGGAGGCTGAGGCAGGAGAATGGCGTGAACCCGGGAGGCGGAGCTTGCAGTGAGTTGAGATCGCACCACTGCACTCCAGCCTGGGCATCAGAGAGAGATTCCGTCTCAAAAAAAAAACATTTAGGAAGGGAAGAAAAACCCCTCAAAAACCATGTAAAGGCTATGCACAGTTCTCAGAAAAAGAAACACAGATGTCACTTGAGATTGAGCATTACTTTTAATAAGATAAATAAAACTAAAGTACAATGTTTAAACATTTTCACTTATGAGATACGTTGTCCAAACTTGGAGAAATAGTCACACCTCTGCATTGCTGATGGGAGTATAAATTATTTCATAGAGAGCAGCTTGGTAATATCTATTAAAATAAAGGCCCATATTCTTTGAACTTGAAATTGTAAGCATTTACCTTACTATACAGATGTTCTTTGCCATGTGTAAATATATATCCTTAGTTAAATTTGAAACTTTGAATAGCAAAATATTAAAAGCAACCTAAATATTTCATGGGTAGATGACTGGTTACATAAACAATGGTGATATAGACATATAATGGAATATATCCTGTAGCCCTCAAAAAGAAGAAGCTCTTTATCTATCGATATGTAAAATATCAAGGTACAAAATAGTACCTATAGAGCAATACCATTTGGAGAAACAAACCTGTATGCACATGTATATTTACATGGATTTCTTTTATATGTGCATATTATCTTTGGCAGAATGCAAAAGAAATTGATAACATGATCGTCTTCTGAGAGGGCAGCTAGGTGATTGAGTAGTCACCAGACATACATTGTAGTGCCATTTACATTTTGATTCATTTACTGTTTATTATCTGTTTGGCAGAAAGATGAGGAATTCAAATGACAGATTGATTCTTCTTGTAGTAATGTCGACATTAAGCAAGTAATAACTAAAAATGATTTGTAAAAATTCTTAAAGGCAGAAGGAAACAGACTGAAATGATAAAAGAATAGTGATAACCTGAATACATTTGTTCCTAAAGACATTGGAAAGGTCATTTGTAAAATATGGGTAGTTCCCAATGGATTCAAAAGTTTGGGAATCAAAAGTTTACAATGTTTTAATAAAACAAACTATTTATTTCAGAACACAAAAGATCTTCAAACTACACTTAATATCTTAAGCATTCTTGTTGAGCTGGTGTCAGCTGGTAAGTTTTTGTTTCTTTGGTCTAATTTCTGTTTCTAAACAGTGATCAACAATGTATCATATTCACTTTATTTGGAATTTTCTGATACTCTTATAGAGGCTATTCTGAGTATTGGAATTTAGAAACTGAAATGTCATACTTTGTTGTTGTTGCTTTATTTTTGGTATCTTTTCAAGTATCCCTCAGACTACCCCACAGCCATGTATTTCACAGCCTTGAACCTAGAGTTTCAGCATGATTTGTGTTTACCCTTTGTGTTCTATTTTCTAAATAAATGAGATTAAACAAAATATGTTGATGGTATTTGTTTGATTTTATTGATTGATTGAGATGGAGTTTTGCTTTTGTCGCCCAGGCTTGAGTGCAGTGGTGCCATCTCTGCCCACTGCCACCTCTGCCTCCTGGGTTCAAAAGATTCTCCTGCTTCAAACTCCAAGTAGCTGGGATTATAGGTGTGTGCCATGATGCCCGGCTAATTTTTGTATTTTTAGCTGAGACGGGGTTTCACCATGTTGGCTAGGCTGGTCTTGAACTCCTGACCTCAGGTGAATCCGCCTGCCTCGGCCTCTCTAAGTGCTGTGATTACAGGCGTGAGCTACTGCGCCCGGCCGTATTTGTTTGATTTTAGAAGTCATTCTAAAATCATCAGTTTTAACCATTTCTTGAATGCTGATAAGTTATGATACCTAATATGGGAGGATTTGTTGTTTCAAATTTTTTTTTTTTAATTGTTAGGTGGAGGTCGAAGAGTGAGTTTCTTAGTCACCAAAGGTGGTTCTCAAATACTGTTGCAGTTACTTATGAACGCCAGCAAAGAATCTCCCCCACATGAGGACTTAATGGTACAGATTCATTCTATTCTTGCAAAGATTGGACCAAAAGGTAAGGGATTTCATTTGTATGATTGTTGAATCTAGAACTATTTTTGTAACATGATTCTCTCACCTTGTAACTACTCAGTTTTTAAAAATGTTATTTTAAATTTCTATGGATACATAGTAATTGTACATGTTTATGGGGGTACACGTGATATTTTGATACAAATGTGTCTGTAATGATCAAATCTGGGTACATGGGGTATCCATCACCTCAAACATTCATTATTTCTTTGTGTTGGGATCATTCCAAATCTTCTTTTATAGCTATTTTGAAATATATAGTAAATTATTATTAGCTATAGTTGCCCTACTGTGTTACCACTGGATGTTATTCCTTCTATTGAAATGTATTTTTGTATTAACAAAATACAACCTTAACAAACTCGTCTTTATCTCTCGCTCCCCATTACCCTTGGCAGCCTCTGATAACTATTCACTCCTTTTATGAGATCAATTTTTTTAGCTTCCACGTATGAAAGAGAACATTGATATTTATCTTTCTGTGCCTGCCTTGTTTCACTTGACATCATGTCCTCCAGTTCCATCCATGTTGCTGCAAATGACAGAATTTCATTCTTTTTTATGGTTGAATAATATTCCATTGTGTAAATAAACCACTTTTTCTTTATATATTCATTCATTGATGGACACCTAGGTTGATTCCATACCTTGGCTTTTGTGAATAGTGCAGCAGTAAACATGGGAATGCAGATAGTCTTCAGTATACTTATTTCCTTCCATTTGGATATATACCCAACATTAGGATTGCTAGATCATCTGGTAATTCTATTTTCAGTTTTTTGGAGAACCCCCATACTGTTTTCCGTAGTGGCTGTACTAACTTAGATTCTTGCAAAGAGTGTATGAGTGTTCCCCTTACCCCTTATCCTCACCAGCGTTTATTATTCTTGATAACAGCTGTTTTAACTGGGATGAGATGATCTCTCATGATGGTTTTGATTTGCATTTCCCTAATGATTAGTAATGTTGAGCGTTTTTATCTATACCCATTGCCCATTTATATGTTTTCTTTTGAGAATATTTATTCAGATCTTTTGCCCATTTAAAAAATCCTTTCTCTTTTTTTTTTTTGTTTTTGCTGTTATTTGAGCTCCTTATATATTCTGGTTATTAACCCCCTGTCAGATGAGTAGTCTGTAAGTATTTCCTCCCATTCTGTACGTTGTCTCTTCACTTTGTTGATTGTTTCCTTTGCTGTTCAGAAGCTTTTTAGCTTGATGTAATCTCCTTTGTCAATTTTCGCTTTAGTTACCTATGCTTTCCAGGTCTTACTAAATAAATTTTTACCCAGACTAATGTCCAGAAGCATTTCTCCAATGTTTTCTTATGGAGAGTACTTAATTTTTAAAATCTAAAATGCTACAGCTTTTTCTTAGATTTAGTAATGAAATGCTTTTTTTTTTATTTTTTATTTTGACAGAGTCTCACTGTATTGCCAGGCTGACATTCAGTGGTGTGATCTGGGCTTACTGCAACCTCTGCCTCCTGGGTTCAAGTGATTCTCCTGCCTCAGCCTCCCGAGTAGCTGAGACTACAGGCGCGTGCCACCATGCCCGTCTCATTTTTTGTAGTTTTAGTAGAGACGGGGTTTCACCATGTTGACCAGGATGGTCTCAAATTCCAGACCTCATGATCTGCCCACCTTGGACTCCCAAGTGCTGGGATTACAGGCGTGAGCCACCACACCTGGCCGAAATGCTTTTTTATGGTCAACTAGTGACCTGTAAGAACTGAGAATCCAAAATTTATGAGGAATTCTATTGCATGTGGTAGAAAAAAGAAAAATTTTTGGGTCACAAATGTGTCTTGGAGTGTATATGTGCCCTCTCAATGTGTTTCTAAAGGATACATGCAATACGGGTATTGTTGAGGCTAGAAGGAAGGGGTATGGATGGGAATGTTTTGAAGAACATGGAGGTAAAATATGTCACTGCTTTCTTTAATAGTCATATTTGTGCTGCATAGTGTGAATGCTCAGGAAGCTTACAATCTTACTTAAGACAAAAATAGAAAAATTATGAGACCAGTTATTACAACTGTAAGACACGTGAAATATTAAAAAATGCAAATTGGGAAAAATAGAATATAGAACAAAGGAAGAAGTTGATTGAGATTAGGTTAACTAAGGAAGGCACCCTTTGACTGGAACTCAAGTTCAGTTGTCTCCTTGCACAAAGATTAAAGTAATTCCTTAAATTATTAGAATTGTGTTTTAAGAGTTTTGCCTTTGGCCAGGCGCAGTGGCTCATGCCTGTAAAATCCCAGCACTTTGAGAGGCCGAGGCGGGCGGATCACGAGGTCAGGAGTTTGAGACCAGCCTGGTCAGCATACTGAAACCCCATCTCTACTAAAAATACAAAAAATTATCCGGGCATGGTGGTGCGCACCTGTAATCCCAGCTACTCAAGAGGCTGAGGCAGGAGAATTGCTTGAACCTGGGAGGTGGAGGTTGCAGTGAGCTGAGATTGTGCCACCGCACTCCAGCCTGGGTGACAGAGTGAGACTCTGTCTCAAAAAGAAAAAAAAGAGTTTTGCCTTTGCCTGTGGCATACATGTGAGTTTTAAACTTTGAGTATTTGGCTAAAATGCTTATTGGAAAAAATGAGGATGCATGTGTACATAGTTTGTGTATTTATTAACATACATATTTCTAGCCTGTCTTTATGTATTGTATAAGTAATTAGTAGTTTTTATAGGTGTTGTTTTAAAGAAAGGAACCCTGAGGTGACTTTAATTTCCTGGTGTATTAGAAGCTTTAAGACTTAAAGATGTATTTGGTTTATTTAAGGAATATGTTAGCTATCTCTTATTTTTCTTTAGCTCTTGTATTTAAGATCTAAAGACTCCCTTTTGAGATTTTTGTAGAAAATGAAAATGAAAAAATAAGAAAACCATAATTCGGCAGAAAATTAGTTAAAACCCCCTGATTTATTGATGAGTATTGTTGTGCTTTCTCTTCTAATCAGAACTAGAAAACCATAATTTGGCAGAAAATTGGTTAAAACCCCCTGATTTATTGATGAGTATTGTTGTGCTTTCTCTTCTAATCAGAACTAGATTGTCTTCTACTTTTCATGAAATTAAGATATGGATTTTTAAAATAGTTCTTTAATATCCCTTTTAAGTTTTAGTTCATCTTATTTTCTTTTATATATTCTTTTAAATTTGGGCTGTTTCCTTTATGGTTTGCCCTAGTTTCCCATTTTTATGTCATTCAAGGACATTATATGGTAATTTTTTGAGTGTTTTTTTCTATTCTTTTTATTTTTCTAGTGAGGTAAGATAATTTTCCCTCAGGAATTTTGAGTTATTTTGATTTAAAATTCTTTGTTTGCTGGTCCTATTTATTTTAAGTCTTTTTTTTCTTTTTGAGACGGAGTCTTGCTCAGTCGCCCAGGCTGGAGTGCAGTGGCGCGATCTTGGCTCACTACAAGCTCCGCCTCCTGGGTTCACGCCATTCTCCTGCCTCAGCCTCCTGAGTAGCTGGGACTACAGGCGCCCGCCGCCACGCCAGGCTAATTTTTTTTGTATTTTTAGTACAGATGGGGTTTCACCACGTTAGCCAGGATGGTCTCGATCTCCTGACCTCGTGATCCGCCCGCCTCGGCCTCCCAAAGTGCTGGGATTACAGGCGTGAGCCACTGCACCCAATCTTAAGTCTTTTTTAAAATTCATTTTTATTTGTATTTTTATATAGTGAAGGAGTACAAGTGCAGATTTCTTACATGTGTGTACTGTGTAGTGGGGAAGTCTGGGCATTTAATGTACCCATAACCTGAATAGTGAACATTGTAGCTAACAGGTAATTTTTCAACCTTCACCGCTGACCCACCCTGCCACCGTTTGTATCTCCAATGTCTACTATAAATCTTAACATTCTTAAGTTCTTCTTATTTAAATTTTGTTTTTACTGTTTTAATCTCTTCATAAGAATAAAAATTAAGAACATCTTTTCTTCCCTTTCTGTGTCAAGAATTATTTCCCTTTAGAAATTTATTTGGTAATGTTTGCCAGATTATTTTCTACATAAGCTGTTCATTTTTTAAATTAATTTTTATTTTTTTACAAGTCAGAAAGGAATATGGTTCATATTAAGTAAGTACTGCTGTAATGGACATTTAGATTTTGTTCCTGTTGACTCTCTGATGGTGTTCTGGGAAATGTGTTGAACTGGACAAATGTATACGTGTAGTAGAGCAGTTCATTTTTTTTTTGTGACAGTCTAAGTGTTGGGCTACTCTGGCCTCCATCCTCCTGCCCTATCCGCCTGTGTTTCTTGGTATGTTCTTTCAACTAATGTTTTAAAATAAAAGGGATGTTTTATTTTAAAAATAATACAAATAAGGATTATAGTTTTATTATTTTCAGGCCAACTTTATATTTCATAATATTAATTCACAATATAAATTTAAAATTTACATCACTGATTTATAATATCATCGTTTCATTCAAAACTTATATGTGGGCCAGGCACAGTGGCTCACGCCTGTAATCTCAGCACTTTGGGAGGCCAAGGCGGGTGGATCACTTGAGGTCAGGAGTTTGAGACCGGCCTGGCCAACGTGGCAAAAGCCCGTCTCTACTAAAAATCCAAAAATTAACCCAATGTGGTGGTGGGTACCTGTAATCCCAGCTACTCAGGAGGCAGAGGCAGGAGAATTGCTTCAACTTGGGAAGCAGAGGTTGCAGTGAGCTGAGATGGAGCTACTGCACTCCAGCCTGGATGACAGAACAAGACTCTGTCTCAAAAAAAAAAAAAAGAAAAGGAAAGTTATACGTGAACAAATTGTCTTTTTTTTTTTAAACAGATAAAAAATTTGGAGTAAAAGCTAGAATTAATGGGGCTCTGAATATAACCCTGAATTTGGTCAAGCAGAATTTGCAGAATCATCGCTTGGTTCTACCTTGCCTTCAGCTTTTAAGAGTATATTCTGCCAGCTGTGAGTATTTAAGTGGCTTTTAGTTGACTCAGTGTTGTAAAGTTACACAAAAAGAATTTTAAAGTGTTGTGATTCTGTAAACCTCTGAAATTTGTGAAAAAGGAAAGAGAAGATTTAATATGGCTCATTTTAACTCTTGACTCCAACCACAACAAAAGTGATGTGGGGTAAGGTTAAGTTGGGCTGTGCATGGTGGCTCATGCCTGTAATCCTAGCACTTTGGGAGGCCAAGGCGGGCGAATCACCTGAGGTCAGGAGTTCAAGACCAGCATGGCGAAACCCCGCCTCTATTAAAAATACAAAAATCAGCTGGGCATGTTGGTGGGCGCCTATAATCCTGACTATTCGGGAAGCTAAGGTAGGAGAATCGTTTGAACCTAGGAAGCGGAGGTTGCAATGAGTCGAAATTGTGCCATTGCACTCCAGCCTGGGTGACAGAGCAAGATTCCATTTCAACAACAACAACAAAAGAAGAAGATTAAGTTGATAAAACCTTGAACATTGTAACTAATTTCCCCAGTTTATAAAGGATAGGAGTGAGGAGGATGGGTAGGCAGCCTGTATGTGGAAGAATATGAGGGTATTGGCCGCTGGAAAGACTCCTGCGCCTCTTTGGACTGTCACAGATGAGAGGAAAGCAGAAAAGGAAGGGATGCAGTAGCATGGTCACCTGGAGCTAATTCTCTTCAGCAATCAATAGGGAAGTAGCAGAACTGAAAGTAACTAGTATGGGAACCTCTGAGGAAGCTAGAGAGAAGAGGGATCACAGAGAGATAGACTCAGATAAAATGTCTTCCAGAACACACACTCTCACTAACATGAGGTTCCACACCATGAGGTATGGATTTTTTTTCTATTCTCTGATTGCAGAATTGAAGTGGTTAATGAAAGAACCTAAGATTGAATTGCAGAATATATGTTATTGCAGAATATCATTGCAAAATAATGATAGAGTGCTAGATATGTGTGTATATTGCATATATACATGTATGTAATATAGAAACATACGTAAGCTTACGTATATGTCTCTGTGTGTGTCTATCAGTACCTTTAAAATATGGCTAAAGGTGTGCTCTGTGGAAAACAGCTTAGAACACTTAAATAACTCTTATGTAATTAAAAAGAACATAAGGAAATAAATGAATTAGATACCTAACCAATGAAGTTAAGAACAGAGAAATAAACACCAGGAAAGTCAAGAAATGAAATAGTAAAGGGAAAATGAAAAATATGCATTAGAAAACAGAAAAGCAGTTGATTAAAAAACAACAACAACACTGTATTGGATTTAAAAATAAAATAGGCTGGTACAGTGGCACATGGCTGTAATCCCAGCACTTTGGAAGCTAGGCAGGAGGACACTCGAGGCCAGGAGTTTGCAACCAGCCCAAGCAATATAGTGAGGTGCCATTTCTACAAAAAATGGAAAAAATTGGCTGGTTGTGGTGATGTGTGCCTGCAGTCTCCGCTACTCAGGAGGCTAAAGTGGGAGGATTTCTCGAGCCCAGGAGGTTGAGGCTGCAGTGAGCCAAGACTGCACCACTGCACTCCAGCTTGGGCAACACAGCAAGACACTATCTCAAAAAAACAACAATGCAACAAAAACCCCCAAATGTAAAAAATATAACAACTAAACTACCAAATACTCCAGTCAAGGTAAAAGGAATACAGTAGAGACATGAAATTAGAAGGCATAATGGAGTAATAAACAGATACGAGAAAATTAAGATTATCCTACGAAATATTAGGAGCTACATTTTTGGTGGCATTTTATTGGATTAACCAGTAGAAGGCTAGCAAACGGCTTATCTACAATTTAAAAATTGTTTATTAAACAATTTTCTTTTAGAGACAGGGTCTTGCTATATATCTCAGACTGGCTTTGAACTCCTGGCCTTAAGCAGTCCTCCTGCTTCAGCCTCCCAAGCAGCTGGGACTACAGGCACATGCCACTGTGCCTGGTTCTACAATATATTTAATAACATTTGTTCAGAATTAAAAATGTTAAGCACAGTTTTCTGGTGAGGTAATTATTTGCATATTCCATATTAAACACTGAAGTTGTTTCATCTTTTTCCCTGCTACTCTTGCTTTAATTAAAGTCCTCATTACCTGTTACCTAGACCATAGCCTCCTAATGTGTCTTTCAAAACCAGCTTCCCCAGAGTTCTTTGAATTCTGACCTGTTTATTTAAAATGCACATCTGATTTGTTGTTCCTTTTGGGTGATTCCCCATAGTCAAAAGAATTAACAACTTCTACGGCCCTTCATAATTTGTTTCTCACCTTCTTTTTCCACCTCATCTTCCTATTTGTGTATCTTTGTTTGATACTCTGTGTTTAACAAAATGTAACTGCTCACATGGTGATGTTCATTGTCTTCGTTCTGTTGTTTGTATCATTCCTGTGTCCAGAGCCACATCTACCGCTTTACCTCAACTCCTGTCCTAGCTAATGCCTACTCACTTTTAAAGACTGAGCCTAGGCATCATTTTCTCCAGAAATGTCTGTGTCTTAGTCTGAATTAGGAACTTCTCAGTGGTGTAATCCAAATAGTCTACAATTCTTAATCAATTTTGAAAGTAATTTAGTAATTATTTGTTTATTGTTTCTGTCATTCTCTCTACACTTTGTTCTTTGAGGTCAGAGACTATTCTTGTTTTGGAATCCCCATAACCTGGTGTTCAGTGAGGTTCACTAAATTTATTAGAGAAGTATGGAGTAACTGAAGAATTTTTTTATAGTAGTTTTCTTTTTTTTTTTTTTCATATAACTTGTTTCAGAATTTCCCTGCGCTTTCCATAACAAAGCAAAAACAAAAAACACTATTTCTTCATGTGGTTAGCTTAGATGGACTTTAAGAGTGGCTTGAGTTGACGTTTACTAAACAATTTGTATATGTTTTTAGGTATGTATCACTAAGTGTACACATTTTTGGTTGTCAAAGCTTAAAATAATTTCGCATCTCTTTCTCCCTCTCTCAGCTGTGAATTCAGTATCGTTAGGGAAAAATGGAGTTGTGGAACTGATGTTTAAAATCATTGGACCATTTAGTAAGAAGAATTCCAGTCTTATAAAGTGAGTAAATGTTTTGAATGTAAACATAGGTATAACCTTTGTTACTCTGGGCCTCATTATCTTGATATGTACAATGAGCAGGTTGAATTAAATTGTCTCCAGGGTTATTTCATTTCTTAGTTCTTAATGATTTTATCATGATAAAGATTTTCTTTAGTATAAAATTTAATCTTCACAAGTATATCAAAACTGGACAGTTTTGAATTCATTGAATATAATGTTTATGGTAACTGAGACTGAACATTTCTAGGTACAGTAAAAGGAAAAAAGATTATCTATAGAGTATTCATTCAGAAACATTTATTGAGTGCCTACTATATTTCTCACCCAATTTTACAATCTTGTAATGACTTCTTCATTCTTGTGAATACCTGAACCATCTTAAATTGATGTATTTCTATTTTGTCAAAATCACGTCATTCTTTTCCCCATCCATAGATGTGTGTGTTTATATATACATATGTATGTATGTATATATGTATGCATTTTTATTCATTCCTAGGCCTTTCAGCCTCAGAAAATGAAAGCCATGTCTCATTTATTGGTTACAGTTTAATATTTTCTTAAACCATTTCAGAAGTCTTTCTTTAAAATTTTTTTTATTGTGGAATTTTAAAAATATACATAAAATAGAGTTTATATTATATTAAACTAATTATATTGAGTTATATTAATTACTTATTGTGTTTAACAATTCTGAACATTCCACCATTTTTGTTTCATTTATTTCCACTCCACACTTTTGTTTGTTTGTTTTTCCTGGGGTACTTTTAAGAAATCTCAGGTGTTTTATATGTATATAAATGTGTGTGTATTTCTATAAGCAGATCCTAGATATTTTCTCTTGGATTATTTTCTTTGAATATTATTTATTTTCTAAATACCTCAGTATATAATTCTACTAAATAAGGACTTAACAATAACCAGAATACTGCAATCATAGCCAATAAAATTATTAATTTCTTTTTTTTTTTTTTTTGAGATGGAGTCTCACTCTGTTGCCCAGGCTGGAGTGCAGTGGCGTGATCATGGCTCACTGTAGCCTTAAATTCCTAGGCTCAAGTGATCCTCCACCTCTCTCTCCTGATAACTTTCTTAATACAATCTAAAATCTAGTCTGTGTTTGGTTTTCTTCAGTTGTTTCAAAATAGCCCTTTTTTAGTTGGTTTGTTTGACTCAGAATCCAAACAAGATACATACATTATTCTTCATTATATTTAGGAAATTTCCACACCCACACAAATGTAGAGAGGATAAGATAATGAACTCTGATGTACCTATTACCCAGTTTTACTGTCAAAAATCTGTCATTTTAATTTCATTTTCCTTTTCTGTTTTTCTTTTTTCCAAGCGTATTTTAAAGCAGATATCAGCCATTATATCTGGTATTTTCTGATTATGTAGAAAATGCCTTTTTTTTTTTTTTTTTTTTTTACACTTGGCTTGCTTGTTCAGGGTCTCAATTAAGTCTACACATTATATTTGATTGTTATGTCTCATAATCTTGTGAAATCAAAAAAAGTCTTCCTATTTTTTGGTTTCGTTTTATGTGATGAAGGACTTGAGTGATAGGTCTTTTAAAATGTCCCATGTTCTGGCTTACATTGACTGTACCCTGGAGTAACTTAACATATGAGTATATCCCTTACATTTTCTATATACTGATAAAACTGTGGCTTGATTAGATTTGGGATTTTGGTTTGTTTTTTTTAGGTCAAAAATATTTCATAGGTGGAGCTGGCAACTTTGTTTTATGTCACTTAAGATCATTGAGTTGAGGTGATCTATCCGTTAGAAATGTCCCCATCCACTTTTCAGTTAGTGATTTAGCAGTCATTCATGACATTGCCTATATCTGTTATTTCATTAGTGGTTGGAAAATAATAACTTATCTAATTTTATTTCTTTCGTGTGTTTATTAGCTGTGAATCTTTTGTAATGCAGAACGTGTCCACATGAACTATTTGATTAGATTTTACTCTTAAACAAATAGGCTTCAGGACATTTCCAGTGTTTTCACCCCTTCTTAATAAGGGTCAAATATTTTAAAATATTTTGGGAACTTACTTGCACATATAATTATTTATTAAATATCATTTGGTGGGATGACAGCATAGTTACAGCTGCGTAAGAACTATACACAATCCCAGACTATCTGATGAAATGTAACAAAGCAAACAAAATGTATCACAATCAGTAACACAGAATATTAGCGTCTTATGGTGGTTTAGAGTGGGCTATGCAGGCAGACGGACTTGGATTTGCATGTTAGCTCTATCATTTACTGTCCCTAGGATGCAAGTAAGTTACTTAATTTATTATGCCCCAGTTTCCTGTCTGCAAAATGGTAATAATATTAGCACCTCTATTATAAGATGGTAATGAAATGATTCCTATAATTAGCACAATGCCTGTATTAATGTAATACAGTTTAGGTAAGCAATGTAGTAGTGTGTGTATGAATGATTCCTAGGTAATACTAAAAGTACATTCTTTATGCTTTCATTTATGTGCTGTTTTCCCCTTTAATCGGTACGGCATTTTAAAATTTATTTTTTGTATAATGTCCATGATCTCCTACTTAAGATGTACTTTATGTTCTATTATAACCAAGTTATCAAATCTAATATAAAATGTTCCCAGGGGAAATGAAATGGAGCATTTCAAAAGGATCTTTATAATATACCACATAGGGTATATCCAAAACCTTACAGAAATTAGTGGATCTAAAACATCAGAGAAAAGATGAATTATTCATTATTTTTCTATTTCTACTTTGAAAAGAAAAACCTATCTTTTACTTTATTTTTACTTTAAAAAGAACAAGCCATTCATTGACTAAACTTGCTATATAAACTTGCTATATCTTGATCTCTTATCATTTTTAGTAATCTGAGGGTCTCTCCTCTAATTAACTAAAAACCTCAGACATCTAGAACTTTCTGTTGTATTTCTTCCTCCCTTTAAACAATGCTCCACATTTAATGGCAAGAAGATTGAGGAAGAGTTATATTTGAAGGCTTATGCTTCCTCTCCTTTTAAATTTTAGATTTTGGATTTAAAGCTATTAATCTAGAAGGAAGCAACTCAGGAGGTTATTTTAACTGTATCTTTTTGAGTTTCCCCATAGGTTTGGAAGTCATTGCAAGGACTGCCCTACAACTGAAAGTAGATGTCACTTCATTAGTACCTGGGGACTTAAGCGTTTTTCCTTCACATCTCCTAAATCTAAGCCACAGACTACTTTTTGAATTATTGTTGCTTGTAGTATTCTTTGTGGAGATATGAAGACTGGAAAAATATATGAGGAAGTATAAATTATTTATACTGAGAAATTTTAATTAATATAATACAAACTATGCATTTCAATAAATCTAATATTTTACAATTCTTTTGGAACAATTTACTCTGACTTATAAATGTTATAGAATTTCAGCAGTTTCTTTGTGGTAAAGTTCTAAAAATATCTCTTAAATAACATTTGGTAAAAATTTACAGATGACTTTGCACCAAACTTGACTATGTCTTTTAATCTACTGGAAATAAGAAACAAACACAATGGGCACTGCCATCCGAAAGAACTGGGTTCATATCCCAGCTTTCCAGTGTTGAAAAATAAACATCAACAGAAAAAAAATGTTGTATTTCAGGATTAGAAACTGTCAGAAGCACTTTTATTTGGTTTAAACAGTTGTAAACAAGTGCCAGTAGGGAGAGTTTCTGAAAGTACGCTAAGATTTTTACAATGTTGAATAAAGAATTAGCTGTAGAAAGGAAAGTCTTGTGAGTTCATGGTAAGTGATTGCATGTAAGTTATTGCATTAGTTTTCTAGGGCTCTCATAACAAAGTCCACACCGTGAGTGGCTCAAAACAACAGACATTTATTGTTTTATAGTTCCAGAGCCTAGAAGTCCAAAATCAACTTGTCAGCAGGGCCGTGCCCCCTCTGAAACCTGTAAGGGAGCATCCTTGCTTCTTCCTAGCTTCTGGTGGTTTGCTGGCAATCTTGGGTGTTCCTAGGCTTGCAGCCGTAGCATTTCGTTTTTTGCCTCCCTCAACACGTGGCACTCTCCTCTTTTGTGTCTGTCTTTGCATTGTCTTCTCTCTCCTTATAACACCACCAGTCTGTTGTATTAAGGGCCCACCTACTCCAGTATGATCTTGCCTTAACTAGTTACATTTGCAATGACCATGTTTTCCAATAAGGTCATATTTGGAGTATTGGGGATTATAAGGTCGTATTTGGAGTATTGGAGATTGGGACTTCAACATATCTCTTTGGACGTAATTCACCCCATAACAGTGATTTAACTGCATGTACTTAGCAGTAAGCACAATTTGTGATCTTTCACTGTGTTCTATGTTAGCTGTGTCTTAACTTTGCATAGTTTGCATAGTCTTTCACAAAACTTGACTTCCATGTATATACGTAGAAGTTAATGTTTTTGATGGATCATGGTAGTCTCTAATAAAAGTTGACAAAGAAGCCTTCTTAGTAATGGTAAGAAACATACTACATTGAATGGTAAGTGGAGTCTGCTACTTACTGTAGATAATACATGTAATGCAGTGAGTCTTGAGACCTTCTTTTTCTTTTTTTTTTTTTTTTTGAGACGGAGTCTCGCTCTATCGCCCAGGCTGGAGTGCAGTGGCCGGATCTCAGCTCACTGCAAGCTCCGCCTCCCGGGTTCACACCATTCTCCTGCCTCAGCCTCCCGAGTAGCTGGGACTACAGGCGCCCGCCACCTCGCCCGGCTAGTTTTTTGTATTTTTTAGTAGAGACGGGGTTTCACGGTGTTAGCCAGGATGGTCTCGATCTCCTGACCTCGTGATCCGCCTGTCTCGGCCTCCCAAAGTGCTGGGATTACAGGCTTGAGCCACCGCACCCGGCCGAGACCTTCTTAACATGATTAATCAGCAGATTGTTTAGTGCCTTGGGGAGGAAATATTTTGTCTCAGCTTTCTTAATCACTTTTTAAATAGAAGGGATTTATAACATGTAGAAAGTAAACAGAGTAACCGTAGGAAGAGGGGTTTACTTAGTTTCTCTTATATTACATTGACTTGTTTTTAAAAATACATTTCTGAGATGTAGTTGACATGATAAAATCTATACATTCAAAGTGTACAATTTGATGAGAATGAACATGTAGGCTGGGCTAAAGCCTTTAGGCTTGGTAGGCACAGTACTTCTAGGGTCCCATAAAAATGTTTTAATTTCTTTAAAAATCATATAAACAATGAACTTTTAGAAGAAAGTGTTTTCCTTTGTGATATTAGTGCATTCATCTTTATACCAACACCAACATGGCTGTAAAATGCTGTATGAATTTTAAATACTTTTTTGAAGGGAGGGGCCTATGAAGGCAAAGAAGTCGTCTGGAGCCCATGAAAATCGTAATGTGATCCTGGATATATGGCTAAACCTGTGAAAAACTGTCACCACATCAAGCTAACATCTCCATCACCCCCAGAGCTTTATTGTGCCCCTTGGTAGTTCTTCCCTTGTGTCTCTCCTTTGGCCCTAGCGGTTGTGGCTGTGCTTTCTATTACTGTAGATTTGGTTACATATAAGTTCAGGAATTTTATATAAATGGAATCATAGTGTGTGTACTCTTTTTCATGGTGGGGTGGATCTGGCTTCTTCCATGTACCATGATTATAGATTCACTTATGTTGCATGTATCAAAAATTTATTCCTTTTTATTGTTGAGTAGTAGTCACAGTTATATGGCTGTATTGTAATTTGTTTATCCATTCACCTACTAATGGACATTTGGGTTGTTTTTAGTTTTTGACTATTACAAATATATATAAAGCTGCTGTGAATATTTATTGGGATATATAAGCATTCACAGACTTTTTATGGTCATATATTTTTTATTTCTGCTGAATAGATATCTAGGAGTGGAATGGCTGGATCAGTTGGTAGCTTTTCAAAAAAACTAAATCTTTCCTCTGGAGTACTATTGTGATAAGTGTTTTAATGTTTTCTTTTTTTTTCTTTTTTTTTTTTTTTTTTGGAGATGGAGTCTCACTCTGTCGCCCAGGCTGGAGTGCAGTGGCCGGATCTCAGCTCACTGCAAGCTCCGCCCCCTGGGTTTACACCATTCTCCTGCCTCAGCCTCCCAAGTAGCTGGGACTACAGGCGCCCGCCACCTCGCCTGGCTAGTTTTTTGTATTTTTTAGTAGAGACGGGGTTTCACTGTATTAGCCAGGATGGTCTCGATCTCCTGACCTCGTGATCCGCCTGTCTCGGCCTCCCAAAGTGCTGGGATTACAGGCTTGAGCCACTGCGCCCGGCCGTGTTTTAATGTTTTCTAATGTTTATGTCACATCTAGGTCTGTTTCAATTTTTTTTTTCATCATTGTGGGTCTTTTTTTCCTTGCTTTTTGCATACTTGATAATTTTTGAGTGCCAGTCATTGTGAATTTCACCTCGTTGAGTGCTGGATATTTTTGTATTTCTATATTCTTGAGGTTTGTTCTGGGTTGTGGTTAAGTTAGTTGGAAATAGTTTGATCTGTAAATGTCTTTTCACGTTTGTTAGAAGGGATCAAAGCACTGTTTAGGACTGATTATTCCCCACTACTGAGGCAGAATCCTTAGGAGCACTGTACTCAATGAATTATGAGGATTTCCAGTGTGATTGATGGGAAGAGGCACAGTTCTCAGCCCTGTGTGAATACTGAATGTGGTTCTCCAGTCCTTTTGGATGGCTTTTCCCCGTCCTTAGTAGTTACTTCACACACGTGTGCTGATCACTACTTTGCTGACTATTCCAACACAACTTGCTGAAAATCCCTGAGCCATTCTTTTTGTACAGCTCTCATTTTCTGATATTCTGCCCTGTGAACTCTACTTGACTTGACCTCCCTGGACCCTCTGTGTCCTCAGTCAGGGAGTTCATGTGCTCAACTTTTGGGATCTGCCAGACTCTCCCTAGGTTCCATCTCCCTGTGCTGTGGGTTGGTCACTTTCTCAAGGCGTAGTAAGCTGGGGCAATTGTAGGGCCCATCTCATTTTTGCCATTTCTGTGGATCTCTATCTTTCATTGCTTGATATCCAGTGTCTTAAACAGTCATTCCATTTTGTCCATAAAAAAAATTTACATCAAATGAGAGGATACATCTGGTTTCTGTTACTCCATCTTGTCTGGAAGTGAAAGTTCAGATAGCCTTCTCAAAGGGAGACTGACATTTCTGATTTCATAATTTCCTTTCTTAACAAGAGAATTACATTCTTCATTTTCTGTTACATTGAGATTTTATGTGGCCCTAGGCCTGTTATATTTCAGTTCTGTGGAACAAAATTGTTTTAAGAAGGAAACTAGAAAACATATATAAAGCATCTGTAACAGTGTCTGGCATTTGTCAGGTCTTACTGAAGTAGTTTTCTTTTCCATTTTAATTTTTATAAATCGCAGTCTTATATGGAATATTTATTTAGTTTTGTGTTTAATTTTGACGAATTTAAAAGCCATCCTTATTCTTATAGTTTTATATTCTCCTGTACACGTTATTGCATAAATGTGAAAGTATGGAAAGTTTCTTACTGATAATTCAATGCAATGAAAATGTAATACAAAATTTTATAATGTTTATCTTTAACTCACCAACACTTCACATTGTTTTGAGGAAGTTACAGGTATGAATTTACTTATTATTTTACAAACATTATTATAAAGATTTACATAGTTGCTTTATTTTTGTCAGTAAATGAAAGTGTAGCCATTAAGAACTTCCTCTTACTGGGCATTTGTTGAGCACTTACTGTGTGCCTAGTCCTGGATTATTGTTTCAGATTTTGCTATGAACTTTACCTACCCATCTTAAGTCTTGTAATCTGTTATGCTCTTTACCTTTACCTACACCTAGTCATGCTGCTTTCCTTTTACTACTGATATATGCAACTTTTACTTTATTACCTCCTTTTTGTTTTTGATTTCTTGAGCAGTTTTTTCATAGGTGTGCTCTTTTATTACATTATGTAGATTGTAAAATTATCTGTGGAAGAGATAAGTTTGTTTTCTAATTTTATAACCATGAAGAACTTGCTACTGTGGTTATCAAGTAGGCATTCAACAAATGCTTAATGGTGAGTGAAATGATTGTTTCATAATATACATAATTTTAATGCAAATTAATTGTAATTGTTGATGTATTACCAAGAGGTACCATAATATGTGCCTTACATTTTAAAAATTACTGAAATTAGGTGCCATTAATTCAGTAAATGATTAAAACTAAGCGATTTGAATTACAGGTTTTCCATGGTGATATTATGTGTATTTTTACAGCTGATTAATGGCAGTTGATTTCACTGTGTGTGACTATTTATGTTCAAATACAATTTAAATACTTTCGATTTTGGCGGTGATTGCTTTGTCCTCTAAGGGACAGTAAGAGTTTTTGAGATATTAATTAGGCTTCTTATTCATCTTGGTGCGTCATAGCTGAAAAATAGTAAGGGCTTATACTTCTCCCCAACCTTCAAGTTCCAAAATATTTTTCCTTTGTTATGGCCTTAAATAGGAGGATATATACCTCGATAGAACGGAAATAACTTTGAAGTCAGAAAGTTACAATATCTATAGAATTTTGTTGTTATGAACTTGTGTTAAGATTTGTTTTTAATTCCTTTGCAAGTCACGGCGTATGATTTTTAATAGTGTGGTTCCTTTGTTAACTCTCAGGTCAGATACAGAGGCTGATGAATGATTCTGTTCATCTAACTTCTGGCAAAAACTTAGACATTGTTAATTTCCTTCTTTTTCTTTCTCAAAACATTTTTTTTGTTCCCACCTATTGATATTTCAATCTTTTTCATATCCAATTTTAAACTGAAGAGAGAGATGCATACAGAGAAATACCATGTGTAATTAACTTAAACAAGAATAAACTTTGGAATAGATAATAGAATAATGACTTATTGAAAAAGATTGTATGAATTTACTATTGTAGATTAATTTTACTAGTTTTGTTGTTGTTTGTGTTTTCTTGTTGTGTTGACAGGGTTGCTTTAGACACTCTTGCTGCATTGCTAAAATCAAGTAAGTTTTTACATACTAGAAATACTAGATACTATTTTTCTGAGAATTCTATTTACTATGTTAAAGAGACTGGAAATGTAGATTTAGACTATAGTAATAAAGCTGGTTTATAATATTCTAATGTCAAAATTGATTTTTCCTTTTAGCATAGTTGCTATGCATCATAACTAATACCATATTATGTTTTTTGATCTATAATTTATTTAGTACATTTGTATAATTTAGTCAAGCACATTGATTTCTTATTTCTCAGTAATTTAGATAACATTACGATCCATTAGTAGAGGAAAATATATAAGTACCATGTTTTGAAAGTAAAGCTAACGTGGTATTGAACTTTTACTATAAGAAATATCTTTAACAACTACTATCTCTGATTTTGTGAGTAACTTAGAACCCTACAAATTTTATTTCTACCATAAATGTGAGTTTACATAACATTTAGAAAATGTGACAATATACATTTACAGCCTAATTCATTTACAAAATAAAGCACTGTTTTCCTTATCAGAATTGAAGCATTGGAGTAGATATGGCTTATGCTTTTGGAGAGTAATTGTCTGTACTTATATATATTGTTTCTCTCCAAGATACTGAGTATCTTTATTTTAAATTTTTTTTATTATTGGGCTTCAGGGGTCTATTGGTTGATTAAATATTTTGCTTAATCACAGTAACATTTGGTCTTAACAATCTGTGTTGGTAGCTGGGTGACTTTTATATGTCCCCACCACACTCCACCCTCCACAAGGGAAACATAATTAACTGCTAGCTCATCAAGAACTGTCTGTCAGGGGTGAGACCAACTTGCCCTTACATTTGAATTACCAGAATTCTTTTTTTTTTTAATAATAGCAAATAATGAAATGATCAAAATCTAATATTTGGTAATGATTTATTAAATTTTAAAAATCACCTTAGGTATTAGTAGTAAATAATATAATTCTCATTTAACAACTTTATTTTTCAAATGAAGTGTATGACACTCAGTTAGATTAGCTGTGTAGCTCTATTTTCATATATGATGTGGTAAACTTTAGATCAAGATCACATGTGGATTAATTTTAGAAGATATTTTTAGCTTTGCTTTGATGGGTCCTGAGTTTGTGGTTTAAACTGTATAAAGATTAATTCTTAATATGGGCAAATACTTTTGATTTGGAGTAGATTAGAATAGCTTTTAAAACTAAAGTTTTATTAAAGCTTACTAATTTTCAGGATCACTGATAGCAAAGTCATTAATTCTAAGTTAGTAAAAGCTAAAATTCTCATAAGTTGCAAGTATTTTATAGAAATCAATTCATCCATGATGACTGTAATTTAATATTTTCAGTTTTTAGTAGTCTCCTTTTTACTCCCTGCTTTTTCAAACGAGGGTGGTGGGCAAGCATACCTGTTTATTCCATCAGAATAAGAAAAGTAACTGACAAGTAGAATGACTTCAATTTATATTTAATATATTTTCAGAGGACACATAGCCCTAAATAGGATGAAAATTGAATGATGCAAAATAAAATTTAGTAGTGTACTGCATATTTTTAAACAAATCATGGCATTTTGGAGCATTCTCATTTATTTTTCAAATTTTTTTTGGTTTTGCTGGGGAGGAGCGATCATTTTCTTTAAAAGGATAAATTAGATTTTAGAGAGGGAAGAAGAGACATAGGCTAATTGTGAGTTTGGTACACTGAATACATGAATAAAGTTCCCTTTACTAATGTTTTAATTGTGCTCAGCACAGATTGCATGTAGCTCAGTTCACTTCCTTTAAGGGGCACTGGGCACCTGTGTTTGAATTATGGGCAAGTTTCTTTCTTGATCTTTCGGGAAGAATTTTAATATTTCTCATAAATACCATTTAGGCTATTGGGAATCATGGTGGAAACACACAAGATTTGTAATAGGAATTAGAATGATCATAATGGCTTTTAACAAAATCACATTCACAGCTAGTAAACTAAAGGCTTATTTCCAACTGGTATAAACAAAGCGTATATTCATGTAAAATGTACGAAGCTTTTCTTGGTCAAAACAATAGAAGTGATTTTGTAAACAGCCACAGCCTTAGCACACTAGCTATTGTAGACACAATAGAGGGTTTAAAGCCTTCACATAAGAAATCTTTTCTCTAGCTCTAGTAAGTGTCTTCTGCCTAATGTGAGACCATAGTTCTGATTGGGAATTAATAAGTTCATCTCAGTGTTATGTTTTAGGTTTGTACTAGCACATTTAGAAACTGCAATAATTCAGGCAACTAAAATCAGTGGAGCCTTACTATTGCATTTTCTTAGTGTCCATACTGTGAACCTAGTGGTTATTTTATAGGTATATTTGAGATTAAGAAGAGATTAGTATTTCCTTGTAATTAAACTACCTTAGATGGGTATTGCACATGATCTTGTGCTCCTTATGATTAACCCGCCAGAGTAGCATTGGGTGAGTTGGTAAGTTGCTCTGATATGATTCCCTTGCCACTATCTGAGTAAAATGCACCCTATGGTTAATAATTTTAAATACTATACTTTTAAAAATAATAAAATTAGGTCAAACTTGGATTTATTTGTTAATTCTACTCCAATAAAATTGAGTATTTACAAAAACCTTTAGTGTAGTTCTTTTGCAGTGAAAATCTAATGACTAGAAAGCCACAAAGCACTATTCTCTAATCATGTAATGCTCCTTAAATTTCATTTACTAAAAATGTTATGTAAGTATTTTTAAATGAGCATTGTTTTAGTATGAATATTTATATAATTGTGGAGTAATTAGAGTGATTAATTTTAGTGGAAACAAAGTTTGCAATAGAAGCTACAATTCAATAGGGTTTATTTCAGTGGGAACATAAAGTTTGTAATATAAATTATAAAAATGATAGCGGATCTTCTAAAAATCACATTCACAACTAGCAAGTAGAAAGCTTATACATTTCATTTGGTGTAACAAAAATCAATATATTCATAAATTTTAAAATACATGAAGCTTTTGTTAGTAAACAAAAGCATTTAAAAAGATGTTCTTCTAATTTTAGTTAAGAGATTTTGATATTTATAAATTGTGAAACAGTATACAGGCAGATTTTGGAAGAGGTTGTAATTTGCTCTCTGGAACTTCATATTTGTTTTGTTAGAAAAAATTTAAATATGTGGTTGTCATTTGTTTTGGAAAAAAAATTATAAGTATCCATCACACTATTGAGGTAATATTTTAAATTTGATTTATTTTACCACTCTCTCTCGTCATTTAAAAAATATTCTTTCTCAATTTTCTTTTGTTAAAGAATCAAATGCCAGGAGAGCTGTAGACAGAGGATATGTCCAAGTGCTTTTAACAATTTATGTAGATTGGCACCGCCATGATAACCGGCATAGAAACATGCTCATTCGGAAAGGAATTTTACAGAGTTTAAAAAGTGTTACAAACATCAAGTTGGGAAGAAAAGCATTTATTGATGCCAATGGGATGAAAATTCTGTATAACACTTCACAAGTGAGTTATTTTCTTCTTCTTATCCTGATTATGTACTAAGGATACGATTTGGTTGTTAAGAAAACTGAATTAGTGTACAAATACTCAGAAACATATACACATGATAAATGCATTTTTCGAAAATCTTAAAAGTAAAAGACACATGTAAAAATCTTAAAAGTAAAAGACACACATTATTTCTCACATGTGACCTCAGGCTGAGTTGGAGGAAATGGTCAGTGCACAGCTCTGCAATGTGAAATTTTCTTCGAAAGGCAAAAGAAAGAAGTAGAAATTCATCCACTTAGCAAGAGGGGATTCCATGAAGCCATGTTTTCTAGGATGTGTAGTTGGCTATACTCAGTGTTGTATGCTCCTTTCATGAGGTATCTGTGGATCCTTTATAGCCTGTAGAGCAGCTTTGTTGTCTGTGAGTGTTGTGCATGTTTTCCTGCTGGATAGAGGCTTTTTTGAATAGAGAAGGTGTAAAAATGAAACCTGGAACTGGGAATGCTAGATCTGCCAGCCATTTTAAGCATAAACATTTTTGACAATATATTTAGTGAGATCTTTTCCAGCATCTGTGTTGACTGTCAGCTATGGGGAATGAGGATGTTGCAATGCAACCCCACCCCCATTTTTTTAAAAGAAAGCTATAATTATTAGAAAGAAAGCTGTCTTTTTGAAAATATCAGCCAGTTATCTTGATTGTGCCCTCCTGGTCTTACACATGACAAGCACAACCTATTTTTATATGACAAGAGTTAAGATATCTGAACACGTATTTTATGTTTACCTTAGTTTTTTCTTTTCTAGGTCAATCATATGCACTTGTTTTTACTATTCCTAGTATAGATATTGATGGATATTTTATATATGAGGAAGAGTTAGGTGACTTGGTTTATGCCACTTAACATTTCTGATCTTAATTTCTCATTTGTTTTGACAGGTCAGATGTGAAAGTATGTATGGAAACTTTTACAGTGTATCAGAGTACCATCTAAATGTCAATTGTCACTAATAATGCTATTGTTACGTGACAGTTTCATATCCCATGTCCCTTAACCCTTCTCCAGATTAGATACCAGGATGGCAAGTCAGACTCTTAAAACCTTATATTGTGGGCCAGGTGCGGTGGCTTACACCTGTAATCCCAGCACTTTGGGAGGCCGAGGCGGGTGGATCACGAGGTCAGAATATTGAGACCATCCTGACTAACACAGTGAAACCCCTCTCTACTAAAAATACAAAAAATTAGCTGGGCGTGGTGGCGGCGCCTGTAGTCCCAGCTACTCGGGAGGCTGAGGCAGGAGAATGGTATGAATTCAGGAGGCAGAGCTTGCAGTGAGCCGAGATTGCGCTACTGCACTCCAGCCTGGGCGACAGAGTGAGACTCTGTCTCAAAAAAAAAAAAACCAAAAAACTTTATATTATGAAATTCAGGCTATCCTTTTATAAGGTGAATAGCCAACTTATGAGAGGTATTATTGCATGCTAACTGATGCAGTTCTGAGGAAGGTTTAGTCAAATGCATGTTTTTGTTGTTGTTGTTGTTGTTGTTTTTAATTTCTTACACCTTTTAAATTTTCTTGCTTAATCTTTTTTCCCCCTTTTCCCTTAAATTGTCTTTATTTTATGCCCTAGGCTTGCGAAGTGTCCCCCCAAGTCACTCCAAAGATGGTACTGATTTCTGCTTAGTGAAATATTTAAGGAAAAGTTCTTCTCAATTTGCCACATGGGGTTCTTACTTACAGATAGATAATTCTGAATAGTAAAGCTATTTTATAATTATTCTGTGTTAAAATATTGGTTTTTGAGATATTTGTTTCTAGAAAATTATTAATGTATTACTTTTTGAAGTAAAGTAAAATTGGTTCAGTTATTCATCAAAAACATTCTTTTTCTTTTTCTTTTTTTTTAAAAAACAGGAATGTCTGGCAGTCAGGACTCTGGATCCTCTTGTCAATACCTCCAGTCTGATAATGAGGAAGTGTTTCCCAAAAAATCGACTGCCACTCCCAACAATTAAAAGTTCTTTTCATTTCCAGTTGCCTGTTATTCCTGTGACTGGTCCTGTGGCTCAGCTCTACAGCTTACCCCCTGAAGGTAGGATCACAGGGTTACTGCTGCTTTTTGTGGATTCTTAGAATTATGTGACCCTGTCATTTTTTTTTTTTTTAATTTATGTCGAACTCCTCAGCAAAGGAAGGCCTTAATGAACATGATAAACATTCACATTTTGTTTTATTTAAGCATTTCTTTAAATATAAGAAATTGGAGGCAATAATTAAGCGAAATGGTGTGGGATGTGTTGTATATATGCAAATGTGAATTGTGAAATAATTAAGCTTCACATAGGAACATTATTTGATAGCTTACGTACTTTTTTTTGTTTTTTTTTTGAGACAGAGTCTTACTCTGTTGCCCAGGGTGGAGTGCAGTGGTGCAATCTCGGCTCACTGCAACCTCTGCCTCCCGGGTTCAAGCAGTTCTTCTGCCTCAGCCTCCTGAGTAGCTAGGATCACAGGCGTGTGCCACCACTCCTGGGTAATTTCTGTGTTTTTAGTAGAGATGGGTTTTTGCCATGTTGGCCAGGCTGTTCTCAAACTCCTGACTTCAAGTGATCTGCCTGCCTTGGCCTCCCAAAGTGCTGGGATTGCAGGCATGAGCCACCACACCCAGCCCAACTTATGTATGTTTTTAAAGTGCAAAAATATAAACATTAAATGTTGAGGTAATTGTGTTTGGGTTTACATTTGTAGCTTTTCAGTGAATTTTTTTTTCTTAAGTTAAAAAAAATTAATCACCAAAATTACTATAGTTTTATGCTTAACAAAAACTTGCACATGACTTACTTGGATGAAAATATGAAATTATCTGAGGCAGACTGTCACTTTCCATATTATACTGTAGGTATACAGTAGAGGAAGTAAGAGTTTAAGTTTATTTATGTGGGGAAGAAGAATTTCTTTGATAGCATCTACCAAAGTGAAAAAGAGAAAGTAGTCCTGGCTTTTAATAGAATTTCTATAGTATTTTCTTATCAGTTGATTACTTTTTTGAAAAAAAAATTTGAAGATTCTTTATATATAAAAATTCTTATTTGAAGCAAGTGTTTTAAAAGCATTTTCAAGGAATTATATTAGTTTCATTATCCTTGGTATAAATTTATTAATGGTATATGTCATAGGGTACTATTGTGTTTTTATTTTTAAAATATGTAATTATTAAAACACAGTTTGACACAAAATATCAAAATGGATTATTTAGAAACCTCCTTTAAAATGTCGAAAAGCCTAAGACTAAGTGTAGGACTCACGGGGAAGAAAGCGAAGTCAAAGCAAGGTCCGATACCCTTTCTCCGCTCCGTCTGAAATTACCGACGGACCTTTACAGGAGAAAATCTGTACCAACTCTGAAGACTAGGTAAAAGGGGCGTGGAACAAATACAGAACATGCAAGAAATGTGGTGGAGCCGTGAATAAATGCAGGAGCAGCATCAGACTTCTAGGAATGCATTATCTTCTGCTAAAGTTGAGGTGCCATCAGCAGCAATTTGGAGGGACAATCAGGAAGCAGTTGGAATCCCTTTCTTTCCTATATCAGCATAGGATCATGGGGGTTAAAGTGGTGGTTCTCACTGGTGGAAAGCTGGTGAGGCTTCCCTGTGCTGCGGCCAGGAGTGACACCAGGAAGGAGGTAGGATATGCCCCCGCAAATTCTTTATTTAGTGTCTGGATTGATGGATAGAGGAAGCTGACCTCTAGTGCAGCAAATTCACCAAACATGGGAACAAATGACAAATTATATTTTTCTTTTGGTTCCTTTTATGCCTGCTTCTCAGACCAATGAGTCACTGGACTAGAAATGCATATTTACCTTGACTGACAAGCCTTCTTGATTCAGATGGGAGAGGAGGGTTCTAATAGCAAGTGTATAGATACTAGGAAAATACCCTCATTCTATTTCCGTTATTCCTTCCTCCTTTTCTTCCTTCCTTCCCCTGTGTTTCCCAGGCTGATCTTGAAGTCCTGAGCTCAAGAGATCCCCCCACCTCATCCTCCCAAGTAGCTGGGACTACGCACCCTTGCCACTGCTTTGTATTTCATTATTTTCTCACATGTCAGGCTTCATTATATGTTTCACAGTTCAGCTAGAGTGTGAGTCCACAAGGATAGGTCTGAGCTCTTTTACTCACAGCATTTCTGACCCCAAATATGTGTCTTTTGTTCTCCCACCAACCAGTTCTCCGTATCTTCACACACCAGCTGGGTGTTCTGCAATTCAATTCAATTCTGACACTGAACACCTGGAGTAAATACAGACCCACAGGTTAAGGGTTTAGTCCCATAGGACTGCCACCACTTTAGATAACAATTACAAGTCTGGACTACTTGTGTGTCTGACCTATTGGCAATGAAGTTGATGGGGGTGGGGGTTTTCACAACCTGTTGCTCAAGTTTGATAATTTGCCAGAATGGCTCATAGAACTCAGGAACACTCTACTTATGGTTATGGGTTTATTATAAAGGATACAACTCGAGAGCAGGTAAATGGAAGTGATGCATAGAGCCAGGTATAAGAGAAGGGGTGTGGGGCTTCCGTGCCCTCTCCAGGCACACCACCCTCCCAGCACCGTGATGTGTTCACCAACTCAGAAACTCTGAGTGGTGTGTTGTTGTTTTCTTTTTTTGAGATGGAGTCTCGCTCTGTCTTCAGGCTGGAGTGCAGTGGCACGATCTCAGCTCACTGCATCCTCTGCTTCCCGGGTTGAGGTAGAACCTGCACAGTTCAAACTTAGATTGTTCAAGGGTCACTGTGTGATTGAAATGGACAATATTTTAGGAAAATATGAGTAACTAATATTGACTTAAATAGTAAAAACCTTGAAATTGAATATGCAGTCAAGCTTCTTCAGTGAAGACACCAGTTGGTGATGACTTCATAGATTAGTTCTCCCAAACTTTCAAGAAATTTTCCTATACTTTCTTTTCCAGAGCAAAAAAAAAAAGGAAAGTGTAGAAGCTAGCATGATGCTGAAAACATAATCTGGTAAATTAATCTGAAACAACGTACGGATCACTGTCACTCATGAAAATAAATATTAAAATCCTAAAGTATTAGCAAATTTAGTTGAGCGGTATTGTTTACGTGTGGGACACCTTGCCCAAGTAAAGGTGATTTTTAAGGAAGTAAGTTTATTGTAACAGTAACACTTTAATTAGTAAAATGTATTATCAGTAGATCAAAGGGACAAATATGATCATCTCAGTAAATACCTTGAAAAGATTTCATAAAAATCATATCAGTCTAGAAAAATTTCTTAAGGAAACCAGGAATATTTCCTGACCAATCCAAGTATTATCTAACTCAAATCAATAGCCAATATCATAAATAGTAATGAAACGTTAGAGGATGCCTCTCTCAACCAATATTATTTACCATAGTTTTGAAAACTCTAGCTAAGTCAGTAAAATAGGGAAAAGAAAGTCTTAACCATTAAAAGAGTGAGATAAATCTATCAGTATCTGTGGAGGATATTACTATTTATATAGAAAATCCAAGCAAATCAATTGTAAAAACATGGTTTACGCAACAGAACAGTAAGATACTATTTACAAGAAAAATGAATAAAATTAAATAGCCTTCCTCTGTGTGTGTATATATGTGTCAACAAAAACCACTTAGAAAACATAAAGGGAAAGTAGATCACATTTATAGGCACAATAGCAACAGCAAAATAAACTTCCCGTGATGTCCTTTCCCAATCCTTAGAGAATGTGCAGACTGTTCTAATGACTACATCATATAGTCATAGTATAATTTAACTGGTTTCCTACTGATAGACATTTGTTTCCTATATTTCTGTTTTTACTATTAATAAGCCAAGGACATTTTGAAAATCAGTAAGAATTTTGATTTATATTCCTTGGTTTTAATTTGATTAGTTATAATAATATTGTTAATTATTGGTACTGGTATAATGAATGGATCTTCGAAATAGCAGAGAAGGTCTCAGATACTCTAAGCTATATGGCATTTCACATCTGGAGTATAAACCCAAAGGAAAACATCATACAAAGGAAAATATTTGAAAGGTTTGACTAAAAACTGAAAACATATTTTCTCTCTGATGCTGAACTCCATTTTCTGCTCTCCCTTTCTTTCCAAGCAGTCATTTTTCCTATTTACAGTAGGATTTTCTTAATGTAATCCCTTTCTTTTTTCCTAGGAGTTATTTTCTTCCTTCTCTTCTTCCAAATGTCAGTTCTTCCCTTGTTTATCCATGACCAACTGTTGTTAGGGCATAAGTATAAATCAGCCCAGGTTACCATGTGAAATATGAATATTTATGTTTTGCTATCTGTTTCTAAGAATTTGAGGTGATTTGTTTTTATATTTGTACCTGTATTAGTTAGGGTTGACTAAACTGCTGTTACAAAGAGACCCAGTAGCACAGTCCCTCAGGCAGCAGCAGTAATAAACATTTGTGTAACACATACTCTTTGCCTGGCACTTTACATATATTAACTCCTATATTGCTTACAAAGATACTATGAGTAGATATCTCCATTTTATAGACAAAGAAATGAAGACAAATAATTGATGTAACTTGCTCAGGGTCAAATAGCTAGTAAGCTGGGGAGCTAGGATTTGAATCCAGGTATTTTGTTTCCAGAACCCCTGTGCTATCCTGCTACAACATAGAATTCCCCTCCCCCCCCACATATCTGTCCAGAAGATAGACAGGTGGTCCTAGGCAGTAGACCTCTGCTGGGTTATCAAAGAAAACAGGTTGTTTTTATTGTGTTTTTAACCTTCTCCTATGTGGTTTCCTCATGTGGAAGATGCAAATGGAAAAAATGGAGAAGACAATTTTCTTTTTAAAGAATGTGACCTAGAATTTGTGTTTATCACTTTGCCTCCTATACCACTGGCCAAAAATTGGTCATATATATGGCCATGACTGCTGCAAGGGAGGCTGGAGTCTCCATAGCTAAAACTCAGGGGCTCAATTACTAAAAGGAAGGGAAGGTGAACAAATACTAAGGGGGCCAGTTAATCACTGTTGTAAGTCGCATTGGAAATGGAAGTGAAAAAGAGTTTGGAAAAATAGCTTTTAAAAATATTTTCTACTTTGTTTAGAAGCCGTTTTTTACGTGAGAATCCTCCAAGCACTCTCCCTCTTCTTCCTTTGTCTCCCCCACATCCATGGTCCCGTGTCCTTTTACATTCTACTCCCTGAGATATTCCTGTTTCATTCCTGTTACTGCTGTAATTGTCTGGACAGTGTCTTTTTTTTTTTTTCCTATTTGTTGCTCACCCTCCACCCGTATGCTCTCTCTCACCTCTTAACATTGAATTAAGCCATTCTTGTCTTGAAAATTCTCAGTGCCTATCTTCTTAATACTGAAAGTCAAAACTACTTGGCCTACTATGTAACATCCTTCATTTTTTAATTCTTTATTTTCCTTTCAGTACTTTCATAAGCATACTCTTCATCCTAGTTATACTTTTTGTTATTTTCTAAAGATATCATTTCACTTCCTTATTTTAGTAGTATTATTTCCTCTTCTTAAAAGCCAAAATCACCCACCATTACATTCATATAGAAATGTGTTATACTTTCTACAAGATACTGCTTAAATATCACCTGTTCTGTGAAGTGGTCAGCATCAAGCCCCTTGGTGCCAAGCAGTTTACAGTTAGTTACTGCATTCCTCGTTTTCCCATAGCATTTTGGAGTTTATGGCTTCGTTAGTGTTTATCTTTGGTACTATAATTACATGTTTACTCCTTTCTGCTCTTTAACCTCATGAGCTACCTGAGGGAAGCAACTATATTTACACCAAGCTTGTCCAACATGCACCCATGGGCCACACACAACCCAGAGTGACTTTGAATGTGGCCCAACAGAGATTCATAAACTTCCTTAAAACAATATGAGATTTTTTGTGTGTCTTTTTTTTTTTTTTAAGCATACCACCTATCGTTGGTATTAGTGTATGTTATGTGTAGCCCAGGACAATTCTTCCTCTTCCAGTGTGGCCCAGGGGAACGAGAAGATTAGACAACCCTGATATACACATCTTTGGAAAAAATTCCCAGCACATAGCACAGTATGTGGCACATGACCGTCATTGAAACAAATAGAGAAGGGTTCAATTATAAAGGGATGAAGTGAGTCATTGAAATTTATAATAAATAGAAAACAGGATGTTTCATTCAGGCTGTTGCAACGTAAGGCATTATTTTGAAAAACTGAGAACATTAGTAAAATTCATCTTTACCGTGCTTTCCAAATTTTAAAGCACTTTCTCATATTGTCTCATTGGTTTGTCAATAGCTGGGACAGCCTTAGAGACATTTTAAATAAGAAATCTCATTTACTTTTTCTTTGGTGATTGAAATACTTTATACAAGTCACATTCTACCGTTGGCTATGCATGTTGTAGAATGCTTACCTCTGACCTACTTATAGCACATTTTGTATCATAGTGGATGACGTAGTAGATGAAAGTGATGACAACGATGATATTGATGTAGAAGCTGAAAACGAAACTGAGAATGAAGATGACCTAGATCAAAATTTTAAGGTTAGTATAAATTTCTGTAATTAGTTAGCTTTATAAATGATATACTACAGTTGTAAAACAAAAATTGGGTAAATAAATATGTATGTAATTGTAGGTTTTACTTTGTCCACATCTTTTTACCGTGGATGACTATGCAGTTAAAGGGGTAGATGATATTGGTTTAAATCCACTGGTCTGAAAAGGACCTTAAAGTAACTTATTTTCACTATCTCTGACCAGAAAGGTTTTATCGAACCTTTCTGCCGTAGATTTTGAGATCTACAAAATTGAAGGAAAGTGATCTGAAACTCTATTGTGACAACTTATTTCAAAATGCATTATTACCCTTTGTCAGCAATCTTTTGGGGATACAAAAACAGTAGGAAAGTAGTCTATAATGGATTCGTTTTTGTGAGAATTAGTGTTTGCATAATGCTTCTTAGGTTTCAGTTAATTGAACAAGGAAGTGAAAAAAATGTTATTGAGAAAATATAAAATTATTGTCATATTACCTAAGATGTTAGATAAAGGAGGCAGGTAAGTTTTTGGAGTTTCATTGTACCTCTGGAAGCCTAGAAAGTCTATATTTTGCTTTGTTTATTGAGAGAGGGCCACTCTAGCATCTGTAGAAAAGTGGTCTCTTGTTAGCTGTTTAGCTTATTGCTGTTTTTTTTTTTTTTTTTTGTGGGGAAGGAGGGATTAATTTGACTTTTGCCTGTTTGGACCATTTTTGTCTTGCAAAACTGTATCAAAATTGGCATACACTGAGTATTTGATTCACTTTGGAGATAGAAGTTAAGATATTGGAAGACTTCTGTCTTAATAGATACAGAACCAATTTTGTAACCAGCAAATGTGATCACCAAGGCAAGCTTTGGCGAAACTGTCAAGTTAGCCAATCTAAACTACATCTGTGTCCTGGCATCAGGTACTGCACTTAATTATCTGGTCTCTTTAGTCTCCTTTAATCTGGAACGTTTCTGCAGATTTCTTTGTCTTATAACATTGACATCTTTGAAAAATGTAGTTGTGAGCTTGCATTATTCACTGGGCTATCAGTGATTGCTCACATTTTCCCTGCTTTATCTTAACACAGCAGTTATAGTAATAAGAACAAAATACATTTTATTATTGAACACTTAATTGTCCTAGTCCAAACTCTTTACATATACATAGTAACCATTAGATCCTCATAGCAACCCTGTGAGGTAAGTACAGGTTGTATAAGCACATAGAAAACAGAGGAAGAGAGAGCTTCTCAGTCTAGTTTATAAGAGGTGGAGCCAGGATTCAGAAAGCAGTCTAGTGGAATGTCCACTCTCTTTACCACTATACTGTACTAAAAGATAATGTTTCTTCAAGAACTAAAGAATTGTTGGCTTTTTGAGACTGCTGAGCTTTATTATCTTCTTTTTCTTTCCTACTGCTGCCCTGCCTTTTATTCTCATTGACTTTACATTTAGACGTTACTCAATTTTTCCTCTTTTTATCTGAATCCTATTCCTTCATCCTTCAGGTGAACTGCTACATTGTAGTAGGAATATTATTTATTTGTGTTCTCTTATGGTTATAACTTTTTTACTGTGATTCCATTTTCTTTGCCCCAGATTTTTCAGGGTTTGGAGCATTTATAGAAACTGGTAGCTTCTAGAAGATTCATCTCCAGATAGCCACAACTTGACTGTAGATAAGTTCCAGTGCACTCTTTGTTCCTTCCTTAACTAGCAGAACTTTTAAGGAGTGGTAGCAAGTTGTTCTGTTTTTTTTCTGATGAGTCTGTAAGTAGTTCTTCACTACTGTTTCTTCTTAAACCAAGACACAAAATTCCCTGCTGTCGAGCTTTTGGAGTGTTGTAGTTTTCTTTCCTCATTATGCCTGTTTTACAGGTAAAGTCTGTTTTTTTTTCTCCCCAAATAGAGAGCCACTGTGTAAGACCATATTTTCATAAAACGATATCAAATATTGAACTAGTAAGTTTAGAGAAAAGAATACCTTTGTAAATTATTTTTTATTTTAGAAACATTATGTATTTTATTAGATGTTAAACAGGAAAATTATTACATTATTGGTTCAAAAATGTGTAATTTAAAGAGATTAAATTACATATTCATGTAATAATTATATAATAATGATACAGTGATGAATATAATATTTAAATAAAATCAATATTATACACAGCAATGAGGAAAATCTTTTTTACTGGCTATGTAAATAATAGCTAAATTCCTTAATATGAAATAATAAGAAATACATAGTATGTTTTTTCTTTTAAACTAGTAGTTAATATGTGTTAAGTATGGTCAGATACATGTATATAAAGTTTTTTGAGGATTGAAGTATAGTAAAATAAATTTGTAAATTAGGCTGAAAAATAAGTAGCTTACACTGGTAGTAAGTACACACAAAATTAAAAATAGTACCAATTGAAAATTAATAAATGGTATTATTATCTCTCTGTAGCTGTAACAAAGATAATAATTAGTTTGTGTGAGGCCAGAGTCATTGAGGATCCTAGAAAATAGCTTGGGTAGTAGATAAGCTGACATTTGCCCTCTTATCATGGAATTCATTAGCTCTTCTCTGAAGAGCGTATAGAACACAATGATCCTGGATACATATCTTGTTTCTCTGAGGACATACTTTTCGTTTAAATCCACCTGCTTTTCTTCCTAGAGAGACATGGAAATCATTTCTGGCTCTTGCTCCACTCCTAACTTTTCCCCTCGCTGAAAACAGAGTGAATGGTGATACCGAGCTTTTCTAAAGGAACCTTATTTCCCATGCACTCTAAGAGTGTGTGGTCATCATTAATCTGTATTGGGGCAGTGTGTCATGCTGGCTGACAGTGTGGTGCTTCAGAATCACTCTAACTGGTTTTTATCCTGGCTCCTGTCTTTGCAAGATGTGTAATTTTCAGCAAATGACTTAACTTCTCCATACCTCATTTTCCTCTTCAGTTAAATGGGGGTAATTTCATAATGTTCTTATGCAGAATAGATCAAATAATATATGTAAAATGCTTAGCATAGTGCTTCATTTATTTTCAGTGCTTAATAAATGTTAGCTGTTTTATTATCACCATCATCATATATATGTATGTTTTCCAATTTAGTCTTCTTAAGTTTTACCGCCCTTTAATATGAACAAAATGATGGCAGTAAGGGAGAATGAGGAGGACATACTGGAGTCTTGATCTTTGCACAAGTTTTTCTGTTTTGAGTAGCCCAAATATGCTGTTATATTGGAGTAACCACAACAAAAACAAAACAAAAGTACTCGACAATAACACAACAACCCCAAAGCAATAAGGAAATTTGAATTTAAGATAAAATTAATGCAGCATTTATTCAGTAATTATTCTTTAATTACATGTAATTGATAACTTGGAACATTTCATATCTAAAATGTATTCTGTAATTTTTAAAAATTTTGTTTTACCTGGTAACATACTCTTTTTATCATTTCAGAATGATGATATTGAAACAGATATTAACAAACTAAAACCCCAGCAAGAACCGGGACGAACAATAGAAGATCTAAAAATGTATGAACACCTTTTCCCTGAGCTTGTTGATGATTTTCAGGTATAAATATAGAAAATTCAGCATCTTAACTGATTTTAATAAGAAGTTATTTTTTCTCGCTTAGGTCGATAATCACTGTTTTTTATTCTCTTTCCATTTCTAAAAAGTGAAACTAGCATTGCTTTTCTGAGTGACATTGAATAATTATGTCAACATCCTGAGTTGCAGTTAAGCAATTGTAAAATGAGGGGAGATGGGCCAGGTGCGGTGCCTCACGCCTGTAATCCCAGCACTTTGGGAGTTCAAGGTGGGTGGATCATGAGGTCAGGAAATCGAGACTGTCCTGGCCAACAGGATGAAACCCCGTCTCTACTAAAATACAAAAAAAATTAGCCAGGCGTGGTGGCGTGTGCCTGTAGTCCCAGCTACTCGGGAGGCTAAGGCAGGGGAAGAGCTTAAACCTGGGAGGTGGAGGTTGCAGTGAGCCGAGATTGTGCCACTGTACTCTAGCCTAGAGAAAGAGCAAGACTCTGTCTCCAAAAAAAAAAAAGAAAAAAAAGGAAGGTGGACTATTACATTTTTTGTCACTTTAGTTTTTTTTCCATCACTTTAATGGACATAGTTTTTTTATTCAGCCTGGATTATAGGGCAAGTCAAGTTGATTGAATTGTTGGCATTTAACTGGCTTTTGTGATGATTCCTTGGATAAATCTGTGAAACCGCCCAGGATCTTAAAATGTCAAAGAGTTTGAACTAGATAATCTTAAAGATTCGTTTAGCCCTTCCTTTGTTCCCCAAATTTCGTACACTTAATTTCTAGTTGCTTAAAGAAAAATACTTTCTTGTGAGGTTATAGTTGTGAGGTTATAGATGAGAAATAAAAAAGAAATACTTGTTGCCAGGTGCGGTGACTGATGCCTGTAAGCTCAGCACTTTGGGAGGCCAAGGTGGGTAGATCATTTGAGGTCAGGAGTTCGAGCCCAGCCTGACCAATATGGCGAAACCTCGTTTCTACTAAAATTAAGAAAATTAGCTGGGTGTGATGACACGCACCTGTAGTTGCAGCTACTTGAATTCTGAGGCAGGAGAATCTCTTGAACCTGGGAGGTGGAGGTTGCAGTGAGTCAAGATTGTACCACTGCACTCCAGCAGCCTGGCAACAGAGTGAGACTTTTTCTAAAAAAAAAAAAAGAAGAAGAAGAAACATTTATCACCTAGAGTTTACATTTCATGGTTCTAATCATTCAGGTTTCAGCTTGGGAACTTAGAAGCCTTAGATGCCGTAAAAGATGCAACAACTATCCACCTTCTGCAGCCCTCCCTGCCACTCCCTGCTCTGGTATCTTGTTATTCCCCCTAGATTAGAGGTACCTGAGAAGGTACTTTGAAATCAGGGGTAATAGAAGCAAAGCAGGAATGAAGGAGAAGGTATTTGTCAAAAGAAAATAAAAAAAGAAGACAGGAAGAGGCATTTGGGAAAGAGTATAGGTTGATTCTCTTCCATTCAACCTACAGCAGTTATCCTTTAGCTCTTGTAACACATTTGTGCCTAGCTAAGCACCACTTGAAAATACCAGCAATAACAAATACTGCTAAATCAAGGCAGAAGAATACTGTGGAAAAGGTTTGAGGAGGAAATCGATTATTGTGTGAAGAGATCACCTATTCTGTATATTCTACTTTTTCTGTACATATAAGAAATATATACAGTAGGCCCCCCTTATCTGTGGGAGATAGGTTCCAAGACCCCCAGTGGATGCCTGAAACCAAACCCTTTATATACCATGTTTTTTCTGATCTGATAACAGATGGCTACTGAGCAACTAACAGGTTGGTAGCATAGATATTGTGGATACGTTGGACAAAGGATGAGTCATGTCCTGGGTGGGATGGAGCATGATGGTGTGACATTATATCATGCTACTCTTAATGGTGCACTCTTTAAAACTTACGAATTGTTTATTTCTGTACTTTTCCATTTAATACTTCAGACTGTGATTAACCTCCAGTAACTGAAATCATGGAAATCCAAACCTTGGTTAAGGGGGCACTACTCTCATGTGATTACACATTGTAGTTTTGATTTGGGAATAGAAAAAAGTAACCTGTTTATGGGTATTCAGTCCAGGACTTTGATTCTCATTCTTTCACAAGTTAGTTTTCTTTCTTTTAGATTGTGATGAATTGTTCTTGCTTTCTATGTTTAGATTCCTTGTTTTCTAATTATAGTTTGTCACCCAGAATAGGCTAACCTTGATGATTTCCTACATGGCACTTTATGAGCAGCCTGCCAACTTGTCCATTAGTTTGGCTTCTCCAGTGTCAGATTATAAAGACAGGTCTGAGTGAAAGAGCTTGTCACTAAGTTCCTCCTTTTTATTTTCTTTAAGCAAAAGATGGTACTTGAGATATTTCAAGTAGTACACATTTACTAATTTATTGTTTATTCTGCTGTAAAGTTTTATATAGAGTAGCTCTATTTCTGTAGCATATGTAATGGGAAATAGCATATTGTCTTTTATTTACGTAATCAAAAAATTATTTCTAAGGTAATTGTGTTGCCACTTGATTATCTTTGTCATTTTTAAGTTTCAAAGGAATGCATTATTTGATACTTCAGGCTCTGTTTTTTGAGGTGTGTATTTGAATTTTAGGCAGCGATACGTAAGACATGCTTTCAAGGATGAAAAAGATTGGTTAGTTCCAGGTAGGATGTGTTTGAAAGAAATTTCTTCAGCTATCTTTGTATCCATTTCTTGTAGATCATAAGATAATAAACATAAACGAAGTTAATTTCAATTATTACTTTTTCCACTTTCATTTGTATATTATTTTCAGCATCAACCATTAATGCTTAAAATTACTTTATGTGTTTGTTTCAATCTTGAACACTGCCCACTTTGTTTCTAGATGTGTTAAGGCCACTATTCAGTGGCCAGATGGAAAATGAATGCTATTGGAAGGCAACGTATGGTATTATTAAAGTAATTATCAACATCCTTACCATGCTTTCAAAGCTATGTTTATTTACTCATAGTGACAATTATAGATTTATTTTCTCTTGTTTCTTGATGGCAGAATATTGAAAGTATCAAAATTCTGCATTTTCACAGTTCTTTTATTCATACATCTCTAGTAGTATGGTGACATTTACTATGTGGACTTTTGTTATATTTTTTCTTTCTTGTTTTCCTCTTGTTAAATTTGGTTTTCAATTTTCGTCAAAGTTATTCACGGAAAAAGTTTAAAGCGTCAAATAGTTTTACATAGGTAATCCTTTCCCATATGCTAAATCCTGAAACTACTTTTTGTATGTTTTTGAAGTTAATCCTCCTATCTCTAAATAATATGTTTAAAGTGCTGTGTCTTGACTTTTGCTGCCTTCATTCTTTTTTATTTTCTTTTTTTGCATTATCATCTAAGGTAGACATCCAGTAATTTTCAGCCTTATTCTTTTCGTGTGTGTGCGTGCGCGCGCACGCGTGCATGCACATGCGTGTGTATGTATGCATGCATAGATAGGCTCTGAATTTCCCTATAATTACTGTTTTTGCTGCATCTTATAAGCAGTAATTTTGATGTTTAATGTTTTTATTATTTTTACTCTGAATCTTATGGGTTTTTTTTGATTCATTGGTTTTTTAAAAAAGATAATTTTTAAAATTGGCTTTCTAAAAAAGATAAAAAATTTTAAATCTTTTTAATTGATTTCTAGTATGTAGTTGTACAATAAGGACAAATTCTTTATAATCATAACCTTTTAAAATTTTTGAGGCTCGTTTTATGGCCTTGGATATGATCAACTTTTGTTACTATTTCTTACGTGTTTGAAAATTATTCTGCACTTGTTAGTCACAGTTGTCTATTTGCCTATAGGAGAAGGATTGTTAATTGTGTTGAGAAGTTAAGTTCTCTTTTATCCTTATGGATCTTTATTCTTATTCTGTTAATCACTGTAAAAAGTATTTAAAAAATTTCTCACAATGGAAAAATTTCTCACTGATTAGAGTATGTTTCTCTTTGCATGTCTGTCGGTTTTTTGTTATATATTTTTTGAGGGTTATTATTTATTGTATATACATGTAGATTGAGTTTTCTTCCTTTTTTGAATTGGACTTTTTATCATTATGAAGTTACTATCTTTACCTCTAAGATTCTAAGACAAAAAGCTCTTTAAAAAATATTAATGTACTTATATTAACTTTTAACTTTTCAGTATCCTTCAATGTGTATTTTTTGAGCAGCATATAGTTGGATTTTAAAAATACCAAATCTGAGTTTTGTCATTTAACTGAAGCATTTAGATAATTTACATGTAATTACTTCTATATTTGGATTTATATTTATGAAATCTTATTTTTAATAGTTTTATCTCTTTATGTTTATCTCTTTTTCTTGCCTTCATTTGGATTATCTTTCTCTCACTCCACCTTTACCTATTACTAGTTTGAAAACTGTACTGGCCAGGCGCGGTGGCTCAAGCCTGTAATCCCAGCACTTTGGGAGGCCGAGACGGGCGGATCACGAGGTCAGGAGATCGAGACCATCCTGGCTAACACGGTGAAACCCCGTCTCTACTAAAAAAATATAAAAAAACTAGCCGGGTGAGGTGGCGGGCACCTGTAATCCCAGCTACTGGGGAGGCTGAGGCAGGAGAATGGCGTGAACCCAGGAGGCGGAGCTTGCAGTGAGCTGAGATCCGGCCGCAGCACTCCAGCCTGGGCGACAGAGCGAGACTCTGCCTCAAAAAAAAAAAAAGAAAACTGTACATACAGGCTTTTTATTTTTTTATTTTAATCAACTTTTTTGAGGTATAATTTACACAAACTGTATCCATTTAAAGTATTAGTTTGATTATTGACAAATAAGCAAAAATTCTAGTTACTGTAGATTTTCCAACATATTTGTCAAAGTCTAAAGTAAATCAGGACCTTTCTTTCCTCTTTCCCACAATGATAAATGGAAACTTCGAGTATTCTAACTACCATGACTTCCCAAATCAACTTTTATATGTATATATTTATATACATATACTTTTTTTACTAAACGTAAAAAGCAAAGCAGTAACGTCAGATAGGTTTTTTATATATCTTAACTCTAGCTTTTAAAAAACCCACTTGTCGTTACTGCTTTCCTTTTTTTTTTTTTGAAACGGAGTCTTGCTCTGTCGCCCAGCCTGGAGTGCAGTGGCCGATCTCAGCTCACTGCAAGCTCCGCCTCCCGGGTTTACGCCATTCTCCCGCCTCAGCCTCCCGAGTAGCTGGGACTACAGGCACCCGCCACCGCACCCGGCTAGTTTTTTGTATTTTTTTAGTAGAGACGGGGTTTCACTGTGTTAGCCAGGATGGTCTGGATCTCCTGACCTCGTGATCCACCCGTCTCGGCCTCCCAAAGTGCTGGGATTACAGGCTTGAGCCACCGCGCCCGGCCTTGCTTTGCTTTTTTTACTAAATCTAAAACGTTTAGTATAGACTTACCGACATTTTTACCACTTTAAAAATTTTCATTACCTTTTGTGTCTCAGATCTTCTGTTGGGATCATGTCATTCAGTGGCGTGTACTTGATATACACTTGTGCACGTGCTGTCTTGTCCTCTCTCCCTGAAAGTGTCTTTATTTTGTAAACATTCTTTATTTTGTAAACATTCCTAAAACATTCTTAAAATTAATATCTTCCTCTGGCTACTTTTTAAAAATCAACTTTATTGAGTTATAATTTACATACAGTAAGTTTCACCTAAGTTCATTGAGTTTTGACAGATGTATCCACCTATGTGACTACCACCCATTGAGACAGAATTATTTCTTGTCATTCCAGAAAGTCTCCTTGGGCCCCTTGAAGTCTCTTTCTCTCCTGTGCAGGTGACTGCTGATCTGCTGTCTGTCACTGTGACTAGTCTTGACTGTTTTAGAACTTCTTACAAATGGAATCATACAGCGTTTAGTTTTTAGGGTCACGCTTCTTTTGCTGAGCATGTGTTTTTGAGGTTTATCCATGTGACAGTGGTTCTTTCTTTAATTACTTGGCAGTATTTTATTGTGGAAATACACCACAATTTCTTTGTGGATGAGTGTCGGAATGTCTGAAGTTTTAGACTTCATTGGACTTTAATATGAGTGAAGTTGATAACATTTTGTGCACCAAATTTTTTGGGGTGGCTGAGTGTGGTGGCTCACGCCTGTAATCCCAGAACTTTGGGAGGCTGAAGCAGGTGGATCACCTGAGGTCAGGAGTTCAAGACCATTCTCGCCAACATAGTGAAACCCCATCTCTACTGAAAAACCAAAAATTAGCTGGGCATGGTGGCAGGCACCTGTAATCCCAGCTACTTGGGAGACTGAGGCAGGAGAGTCGCTTGAACCCGGGAGCTGGAGGTTGCAGTGAGCTGAGATCGCGCCACTGCACTCCAGCCTAGGCAACAAGAGCGAAACTCTGTCTCAAAAACAAACAAACAAAAAACTTTTTGGGGAGATATGCTTTCATTTCTCATGGGTAAATACCTATCAGTGAAATTGATAGGTGGTATGTATGGTAAGTGTATGTTTTCATTTTATAAGAAACTATTTTTGGTGGCTTTTAACATACTGTTTTTGCTTTAACGCTACAGTTTCCTAGTAATGTTGACTAAGTGCGGATTTTCTTTTTTAAAATCCTGTTTGGGATTTATTGTATTTGGATTCTATGAGTTGTTTTCTGATAAGATTTGGAAAAACTGCATTCTCTACTTCAGGTACTGCATTTTGTTTTTGCCCTCTCTCTTTTGCAATTCGAATTGAATGTAGACCTTTTTACTCCCTTCCATGTCTTTTAACCTCTTTTTTCTGTTTTCCTTTTCTTTGCCTCTCTATGCTTCCCTCAGGTTATTTCATTAGAACCATCTGCCAGTTCACTAATTCTGTTTTTGGCGTTGTCTCATCTGTCATTAGAAATATCTACTAGGGTCTGAGCGCGGTGGCTCAGGCCTATAATCCCAGCACTTTGGGAAGCCGAGGCGGGTGGATCACAAAGTCAGGAGATTGAGACCATGAGGTCAGGAGATCGAGACTATGGCCAATATGATGAAACCCCATCTCTACTAAAAATACAGAAAGTAGCTGGGTGTGGTGGTGCGTGCCTGTAATCCTAGCTACTCGGGAGGCTAAGGCAGAGAAAATTGCTTGAACCAGGGAGTAGGAGGTTGCGGTGAGCCGAGATTGCGCCACTGCACTCCAGCCTGGAGACAGAGCGAGACTCCCTCTCCAAAAAAAAAAAAAAAAAAAACACACACAGCTTACAAAATGCTTTTAATAAGTCTTTAATTCTTGTTTTCTGTATTTTATTTCTTTGAACATACTAAATATGGTCATTTCTTAGTCTGAGATTCTTGTAGGTCTTTTTCAATATCTGATGTTTCTTTTGGTTCTTTTTCCTTCTACCTTGCTGAATTGTATGTTTAGGATTCTTTCCTTCTTTATAATTTTGCATGTGGAAACTGCAGAAGCTGTTGCTTTTGAGAGTCACCATTATAGATTGAATCCTGAAGTGCTTTTGGGCCACCAAGGTGATGTGAATTCAGGCTACGAATCCATGTGATTTGATGGCCGGCTTTTAATACCAGTTTGTGAGTAGTGATACTTTTTGCACTGTCTTAGAGCTATGGTTTAAAATTTAAGACAGTTGGCTTTTCTTTTTATGTTTTTTTTTTTCCCCCCTTTTGTGGTGGGAGTATTTCTAGGACCTATATATTGAAGATGTAGTTCTGGAGTTTAATCTTTTTGAGAGGAAAATTACCTTATGCCAGTTCAGGGTTTTTCTCTTGTCCTTCATCGTCTTTGAGATGGGAAAATCCGTACCCAAAGTCACCTGGTTTATCACATGTTTTCAAAGTGAAAGCTAGCTTCAGTCTTCAGCTTATCACATAGGGATCCCTTCTTCATTTGATACTTGGCCTTTATTCTTGCTTTCTTATCCACTTAATGACATACTTAAAATATTTTAATATATGTAACAATTGTAAACAGTTCTGTGGGGTGGATACTTAGCCTACCACATTTCCTACAAAATGTGTTTTTTAATGCAAACTTACCACCCCTTTAGCCCTTTTAATGCAGAACTACCTATTCCCTCCTTAGTGCTTCCACTGTCTTCTTGGCTTAGCTATTACAGGGGGTCCTGTGGATCATCTTTGAATCCTTGCTTTGTATACAGTGGACATTCAAGGAATAAATCACAATGGAAGATTCTTCATTTTGACTCCATGATGTATATAAGGAAATTAACCCAAATTAAAAGATCAATTGCACATCCAGAAAAATAATTTTCAAAAAATGAGTTAGCTGGAGGATTCATGTATGTATGTGTATACAAATTTTTTAACTTGAAAATTTATACCATAAAATAAGAAAACCCTGTATGCAGGAACAAAAAAGTTACCTAAGAATTGCAGCTGATTAACAGATGTATAGAAAAGTGTTTGCTTCCTAGTAGTCAAAGAAATGCAAATTAAAATAGCAGCAAGATAATATTTCTTATCTACCACGTTAGAAAATGTTTTTTTAAAAACTATAGTATTGAATGTTGTCAAAGAAGACAGCAGTTGAAAGAGATACTCTTATGTATAGTTACCGGGAATATACATTAATACAAGTGTTTTTGGAGAGTTCAGTATTCTGGTCAGTTTGCATTATTAAAATTGATTATAATATCTGATTCTGCAGTTCTGTTTCAGTGCTTAGGAAATCATTATAAATAAAGCAAAAACTCTTTGCAAAAAGATTTTTGTTGCAGTTTTGTATAATAGCCCAATTTTGGAAATGACTTAAATATACACCTTATTTATCTGTTTAAATCATCCAAAAAATAATGATCTGGCCCAAAATGTTGGCTGCTGTCATTCAGAAACCCTGCACTAGGATCTTATCTTTCAAAAATAATTCATGTCATGGCATCCTTCCCTGTCATGGCTTCCAATCTCATTCAGAGTAAAAACCCAAGTTCTTATAGTCTGTAAGGCTCTCCAGCGCTTGGCATTCATTGTGGCATTCATCTTGTCCATTCTTTCCCAGCCATCCCATCCTTGCTGTTCTTTGAACACCTCAGGCATTCTTCCACTCTGGGAGCTATGTGCTGTAGTCCCCCCTGCCTGGAATGCGCCCCTTGTGTGGTGTCTTCACCTTCTTAAAGTCTTTGCTTCTGTTTCATCTGCTCATGAGACTCCCTAACCAATGACATTTAGAGTTGCCACTTACCTCTGCTCTCTTGGTACTCCCAATCCACATTAGGTCCTGCCGGTCCTGCCCTCTTTTTTTTTTTTTTTTGGAGACAGAATCTCACTTTGTCACTCAGGCTGGAGTACAGTGACATGGTCTTGGCTCACTGCAACCTCCACCTCCTGGGTTCAAGCGATTCTCATGCCGCAGCCTCCTGAGTAGCTGGGATTACAGATGTCCACCACCATGCCCGGCTAATTTTTTGTTTTTAGTAGAGACGGGATTTCACCATGTTGGCTAGGCTGGTCTTGAACTCCCGATCTCAGGTGATCTGCCTGCCTCAGCCTCCCAAAGTGCTAGAATTACAGGTGTGAGCCACCGGGCCCGGCCTTGCCCTCCTTCCCCCCCCTTTTTTTTTCTGTAGCGCTTTACCCTTCTAACGTTCTACGTATAAATATATATATTGTATTTATTACTTGTTGTATTGACAGTCCTCTCTTCTACCCCTATACAGATGTAAGCTACAAAAGGGAAGAGTTGTTTTTTAAGTGTCTTAAGTGCTTGAAACAAGGCTTGGCACAAAATCGACACTTCATGAATATTGCACAAAACGGACACTGTAATGTTATCGAATTAATGAATAACAATTTAGTTGTTGTCCCTAATAGGATTTTGGAGTCTTTATGTTTTTCTACTTAGAATTCTAAGGTTTCCCATATTTCTGTGACATGTAGGCATTATTTTTATAATAGAAAAAGTAAAGTAGGTGTTATGAATTTGTTATGGTTAAAACTTTTGTCTTTTTAGTGAAATGAAAACAAACCCTGTTTTATCTATCTTTAAAATTTTCAAAAAATTCTGAAACAATATACAACATGAATGTATTAGTTTTGTTAATACATTTTAATATTTACAGTTAAAAGATTAAACGTATTTTTTATTTTCAAAGGACTATGATTTAATCTCCAAAGAACCAAAGCCTTTTGTATTTGAGGGAAAAGTACGTGGTCCTATTGTTGTTCCTACGGCAGGCGAGGAAACATCTGGGAATTCTGGCAATTTAAGAAAAGTTGTAATGAAGGAGAACATACCTTCTAAAGAAGATGAAGGTGAAAAGAAGCTTACCTTTATGGGCCTAGCAAAAGAAGATACTAAAGATAATGATAGAACATTACAACAGCAGCCAGGTGATCAAAATAGAACTATTTCATCAGTCCATGGTTTAAACAATGATATTGTAAAGGCCTTGGACCGAATTACATTGCAGAATATTCCTTCTCAAACAGCCCCAGGTTTTACTGCAGAAGTGAAGAAGGACTGCAGTCTTCCTCTTACTGTCCTTACCTGTGCTAAAGCGTGTCCACACATGGCTACTTGTGGAAATGTTCTGTTTGAGGGAAGAACAGTTCAGCTAGGGAAGCTTTGCTGCACTGGAGTTGAAACTGAAGATGATGAAGATACGGAGTCAAATTCATCAATAGAACAAGCATCGGTTGAAGTACCTGATGGACCAACACTCCATGACCCAGACCTCTATATTGAGATTGTGAAAAATACAAAATCTGTCCCGGAATATTCAGAGGTGGCTTATCCCGATTATTTTGGTCACGTTCCGCCTCCATTCAAAGAGCCTATTTTAGAAAGGCCTTACGGTGTACAGAGGTGAGTCGCATATTTTCCCCTCTTCTAAATAAGGCTATTGTCAAGATATGAGGCAGTCTTAAAAAAATTACCTCAGGCATTTAGGAAGATAATTACTGTGAGCTATAAGTTATTGTATTTTTAAATTCTGCTTTGGAAATTTTGCATTGTTTTGAAATTGTCCTTGTTGGTTTACTTTATTTCTTGAGTTTATTACTTATTCAGATGAAGCCAGAATGATAAACCTGACCATTGGATAGTTTAGAAATTTTCTATTAATACTGAATCTCAAAATATAATAACAGATTATTTAATAATCTTTGAATAAATATTACCTTAGCAATATTTGTTAACTTAGTAATTTTTCATTTGAACTTGATTTAAGTATATGATTTAAAATAGGCTATACATCACAATAAGCCTACAATAAGGGCAACTACAATCAACAGTAATTTATTGTGCGTTTAAAAAATAAAAGAGTATAATTGGACGAAAGGATAAATGCTTGAAGTGAGGGATACCCCTTTTACCCTGATGTGATTATTATGCATTGTATACCTGTATCAAAATATCTCATTTACCCCATAAATATATATATATGTACCTACTATGTACTAACAAAAATTAAAAATTGAAAAAATAAAAATAGACTACAAATGAAGCAATATAGACAGTATTATTTTGTTGTAAAGTTTGAAATTTTAATTGGAAATATATAAGATAAAAATACAGGATTCATAAAAGCAGTAACTAAGGTTATTAAATATTACCAAGTAAGGTTAGATACTACAAATAATATTAAATATTGCCAACGAGTGAATATTTGTCATATAAAAATACCTTTTTTGTTGCATTGGGACTGGTTTTGGTGATTATGGTGAAGGTTTTACGATAATGGCTTATATCAGTATCTGAAAAAAAATGGTATACCCTTGTTACAAGCATAGTATGTAATGAACAAGGAAGAGCTTACTGTATTTGATTCTCTTTAGACTATAAGTTCCTTTGAGAAAATAACTATCTTTTTTTTTTTTTTTAGCTGTAGCATCTTATATAATTCATTATTTTTACTTGGCAACTTAGTGTATGTTTAGTGCCACTGGTTGGCCCCTTGATTCACAGGCGTGTCATCCCACACATCATAGCATCAAGAATGGGGGACTTACTTCCCTGGGAAATACGCGTGGGAGCGGGTCTGTGCCAGGGCACCTACCATGTTACAGTTGGCACCATCCAGAGGCAGCTGGCCTCGTGGAGTGCTACAGTGGCCTTCAAAAGGCCCATACAAAGCTCTAACTCAGGAAATCCTCTGCGTGGTTGGGTTGCCATCTTGCAGCATGCAGTACATACACTAAATTAGAAATGTTTGCATAGTTCCATAGAAAGAATACACAAGCCTGGGAACCAGGAGGTGGGAACAGAAGTGGCCCTATTTAGTGTAGCATCCAGTATCCACCTAGGGACTTTTGGTTTTCTGTCCCTCCACCTCTGGGCTCTGCAGGGTTAGAAGTCCTTGCTCCCAAAGTGGGTGCGGTCTTACCACAGGGTACAATGTAACAACAAGATTTGGTTGCCAGTGGGGTACTCTGGACTCCTTGTGTCTAAGACCAGCAGGTGAGGGGAAAAAACATACCATCTTGACACAAGTGATTGACCCAGATCAGCTAATGGAGATAGGGTTGTGTTTACACAGTGGCGATGGGTTGACTATATATGGAACACAGGCAATCCAGTGATTAGCCTGTTGCCTACTCCCTTCCTCAATTTTAAGTGTGAATGGACACGTTACAGCCACCTTGGAATGAGAATGATTCCCAGGGGGCCACACTGCTTAGGAATGGGAATTTGGATTGCTTAATCAGATAAGTTATCAAGACCTGCAGAGGTGATAGCTGAGGGTGAGGGGGATTTTAAGAAATCCTGGGGCCTGGGTGCTGTGGCTGACCCCTCTAATCCCAGCACTTTGGGAGGCCAAGGTGGGTGGATCATTTGAGGTCAGGAGTTTTGAGACCAGTCTGGCCAATATGGTGAAACCCTGTCTCTACTAAAAACACATAAATTAGCCGGGTGTGGTGGCACACACCTGTAGTCCAGACTATTCAGGAGGCTGAGGGAGGAGCATTGCTTGAACCCAGGAGGCAGAGGCTGCAGTGAGCCGTGATCGTGCCACTGCACTCCAGCCTGGGTGACAGAGCAAGACTCTGTCTCAATAAATAAAATAAATAAGTAAGTAAGTAAGTAAGTAAGTAAGTAAATCGGTCGTGAGGGATAGAGATGAGGGGTTGTAACCCTGAGAACAATTACAGTGATTGAGGATGAACTCTATCTCACTGGTTCTCTTCCAAGTTTCCCCTTAGGAGAGGCCCACAGGAGCATATCTCATTGTGCCTTGGCATCTGCTTTTTGAAGAATCTGAATGACACACCTGGAGTGGGTCAGAGTCAGGCAGCAACTTGGTATTTCTTCTTTTCGGCATCATCTCTTAGGCTCTTTATCTCTCCAAAGCCGAAGATGTCACTTTGACTACAGAAGGCACTTCCTGAATTTTAAGTGCTCTTTAAGCCCTGAAAGCAAATTTTGTTATTAAATTGCCTCAAACTGAAAGTATTTTCTCTTACTAGCCTGTAGTATTTGAGGTAAGGTTAGAAGGAAGAAGGATTTTAGAAAAGAGGCACAATTTTGTATAAGCCTCTGATTCTCAGACTTAATTTTAACTACCAAGGAACCCTCTTATTTCCTCTCCTGGACTTTATATTGTGAAAGCTTTCATCGGTCAAGACACTTATTTAGATATTTTACCTGTTTATGTTAGCAAGGGACATATATCCCTGCCAAGCAGTGCTTCTGAGCAGCATTCGATAACCAATACTAAACTCTGTTTACTTGATTGTGTATATCAATATGTAAAGAAACTTAATGTTTTAATTAAGTGTAGCTGTATTGCAGGTAAATGCATGATGGCTTTGACTAGCTGTCATATCTCTGTGAATGTCTGTATGCAGATTGAGGACTACCACCCTCAGCTCTGGTGACCTCTGTCCTCTTTGAGCCGCTATTTCTGATACTGGGTTTTGTCCTTGCCTGGCTTGCTTGACCTTTCAGGTAATACTGTTCTATCCATGGTTCCAAGCTTCACTTCCTCTCTCTCCCTGACCGAGCCTATCCTGATGATGGAGGAATTTATACATATTGGGAGTTACTGTGACTCTTCTCCAACCTTCTGTGTCTTAATATTTATGATATTGTCCTGCAAATGTAATGTACAGGTTAGAGTCCAGCTTCTTCCATATATTAGGCCATCTGTAGGACTTTTTCCTGAAGTAACTGACATTCGTACTGCCTGTGTACAGTGTAATATACTACTGAGTCCAAAACAAAGCTTTAAGATACATTTTTGATAGTGTGAGGTAAGTAGCATGATAAGCAATTAAAGATGGATGACAGTTGGTACAGGTGCTTTAGACATAGATATGTTGGTGTGCAAGTTAAAGTGCAAAGGAGATGCAGCTCAAGGAAACAAACACAAAAAACCTGGACATTTAAAACTCTGTTGTTGGCCGGGCGCGGTGGCTCACGCCTGTAATCCCAGCACTTTGGGAGGCCGAGGCGGGTGGATCACGAGGTCAGGAGATTGAGACCATCCTGGCTAACATGGTGAAAACCCTGTCTCTACTAAAAATACAAAAAATTAGCTGGGTGTGGTGGCATGTGCCTGTAGTCCCAGCTACTTGGGCACCTTTAATTCCAGCTACTCACTTGAACCGGGGAGGCAGAGGTTGCAGTGAGCCAAGATTGTGCCACCGCACTCCAGCTTGGGCAACAGTGCAAGACTCCATCTCAAAACAAACAAACAAACAAACAAAAAACACCAAACAAAATCAACTCCATTGTTACCTGTATTTGCTCCTAGAAAATTTGCAATGAGAAAAACAGGACTGGCTCCAAAACGCCTTTGAGAATCAAGTGATCCATGTCTCTCCAGAAGTTTCAAAGATTTCTTTCCCTATAGAGATGTTTTCCCATTGATTTTCATGACCTTGATGGAGATGTGTTCTGATTTGTTGCTGCAGAAATAAGTCATAAATTCTGAAGCAATCTAAAACCTTTGTCTGCTAGTCTCATCATCATATAATTGGCAGTGACTCTTACCAAGTTTGACTGCTTTGTATACCCTGTGTTTCAAAGAACACCTTTCATCATATTTATCCCTCCATTTTCATACCATATTTGCCAGCATTTCTGTGGGTATTAAGATAGTTGACATGCAGCAGGAGTATAACCATATTTCACTATGAAGTTGTAGTCCTGAGAATGATTGCATTATTGGGGCTGAAGATTTCATATTTCAACAAAGCAATGTGATTCTGTTTATGTTACTTAGATGTATAGGACTTCCCCAATAATGTTAATCACCTTAGCCATGACTACTACCAAAAATAAAGTGTTTTTATTTAAAAATGATTACAGATTGTGTAATAGACAACATTACTTTGGTATTTGAAAGTTATTGCCTTTCCCCTCCTTATTTTACATATTCTTTGCAAATACAGTCAACCCTTGAACAATGCAGAGGTTGGGGCACTAGCCGCTGTGCAGTCAAAAATTCAAGTATAACTTTTGATTCCCTCAAAACTTAACTACTAATAGCTTACTATTGGCTGGAAGCGTTACCAGTAATGTAAACAGTGCACACTTACTTTGTATGTTATATGTATTATATACTGTGTTCTTGCAGTAAAGTAAGTTAAAGAAAAGAAAATATTATTAAGAAAATCATAAGGAAGAGAAAATATGTTTACTAATCATTAAATGGAGATGGATCACCATAGAGATCTTCATCCTTGTCATCTTCCTGTTAAGTAACTGGCTGAGGAGCAGGAAGATGAGGATGGGTAGGTCTTACTATCTCAGTGGGGGCAAAGGGGAAGGAAAATCCACAAATAAGTGGACCTGTGCAGTTCAAACCAGCGTTGTTCAGGGGTCAACTGAGTTTTTCAAGTGTTTATTTGGGAGTTATGGTGAGCAGTGCAATGTGGATCTTAACAGGCGCATACTCCAAAGCCTTCACTCTCGCTTTTCACCTTTTTACCCATTATTTTTGAATAATGGGTAGGAAACTCTTCAAAATTATTTGTTCCTCCAAGTAACACTAATGTGAGACTGGAAGAACATATGTGTATAGCAGAAATGCTTGGATAATTGGGTTAGACTTGATGAGAGGGGTGAGACCATATGTGTGGTGAGACATCTTGTCAGGGCAGGGCAGGATGCTCTCTGAAAAGCAAGTTTTAGACTTAACTCTCCCACTCTGTGTGTGTGTGTGTGTGTGTGCGCGCACGCGCGCAAATAACTTTATTTCTCTAGATACCAATTTTCTCAACTTTTTAAAAGCAAAGATTAGATCAGTGTTTATCAGATTTGGATTGATGCTCATTAGTAACCAATACTAACGCGACAGTGTGTCACATGTAGTACAGCTACGTATTGTTTCATAATTCTTTTGATTCACCTCTCTGTTTCTCTTTTGTAGGCTTGTGATCTTTAAAATGTGTTTCTTGTTGGTCATATTAAAAAGAGTTTGGTGGTCATTCGCCTAGGTTAGGGTTGGCGTACTGTGGTCCATGTGCCAAATCCATCCCAAATCTACCAGATCTGCCTGGTTATGTTCAGCCCATGACCTAAAAGTGGTTTTCACATGTTTAAATGTTTAAAACAATTGAGAGGAAAATAAAACTTTGTGGCACATGAAAATGATACGAAATTCATATTTGTGTCCACAAATAACATTTTGTTGGAACGCAGCCATGCCTTGTTTTTTAATGCATTATCTATGACTGTTTTTATGCTACCATTGGAGAGTTGAATGGCTGTGACAGAGACCATGTGGCCTGCAAAGCCTATCTGGCTCTTTGTAGGAGAAGTTTGCTGACCCCTGTAGCCACTCTGAAGGCTTTATGGTTCTATATTTGTGATAAAATGTCAAATATAGTTTAGGTCAAAGGTATTTCCAAAGTACTCAGAAATGCTTATTTTAAAAAATACATTGAGGATGGCAATTTTTGTTTGCTTATTTGCCTAGTCTTCTGTGTCTTATTTTTGAGCAAATGATGACATTTTGTGAATTATTTGCCAAGTTATCACAGTCCCTTCCTGAATGCATTGTAAATGAATGATGTCAAAAGTAATGAAGAATTACTGGTTTATCACTTTCAGAAAAAGGAAGCATTAGACTCCTTTAAATTATTTCAGTGAAAATATCCTGATTGTTATTTTGAATTTCTACTGTATAGTTTTCTTATGTGCAATCACTGTTTTAAAGAAAGTTCAGTATAAAATGAATAAAACTTGGTTAAAAATCTCTTTACCTCCAAATGGAAGAGAAACAGTCCATTATAAGTAAGATTTATATCTCAATGTACGTAGCACACTAACATTTAAAAAATTGTATTGTAAACACATACTGATGATTACTTAAGCCTATATTTTTGGTTTAAGTTGGATTTAAAGTTAAATTCATCTCTTATTTTAAAGTATGCTTAGCATTTTTTCCTGCTTTTATAGTCCATAACATTAGAGAGTAAGAAGAAATCACTTTTTGTCCCATCCTGCAGAGGTAACCATTATTAACATTTTGATTTATTTTCTTTCCATTTTTTTTTCATATATCTTTGAGACAGGGTCTCACTCTGTCGCCCAGGCTGGAGTGCAGTGGCACGATCTTGGCTCACTGCAAGCTTTGCCTCCCAGTTCAAGTGATTCTCTTGCTTCAGCCTCCTGAGGAGCTGGGATTACAGGCACATGCCATCACGTCCAGCTAATTTTTTGTATTTTTAGTAGAGATGGGGTTTCACTGTATTAGTCAGGATGGTCTCTATCTCCCACCCTTGTGATCCGCCCACTTCGGCCTTCCAAAGTGCTGGGATTACAGGTGGGAGCCACCGTGCCTGGCAAAAAAAACAAAAACAAAAAAAACCAAAACTGTGTTTTTAAAAAATGTTTTATTATACATTTATTGTAATTTTATATAATATGTATTGCCTGTTTTAAAAAACATTCAAGGTATTAAAAATGTATGCTTATGAAAATAAAATGAAAAATAAGGGAAAGGAAACAGTGACAACCACAAAATCATGATTAACTTCACTCCAAATGAGAGAATATAAATTAAGATGTACCGAGATATCATTTTCCACATATCAAATTGGCTAAAATCTAATTGAACATCACATTCTGTTGATGAGGTTATGGAAAAACAGCCTCTCATACATTAAGGGTGGGAATGTCAGTTGAGAATACCACTGGTAGAGGATGATCTGACAGATTCTATCAAGATTAACGTGCATGTTTCCGTTGACATGTCAGTCCCACATCTGGGAATTTGTGAGATCTGTTTATCTCATAAATCCCACATGTCTGTGTGCACGCATAGTTTGTGTATGTGTGAAGTGGCATCCAAAGTTTTTCATTGCGGAATTGGTTTGAGATTGGATACAACTCAAGTGCCTATCTGTCAGGGACTAGTTAAATAAATTATGGTGTAACCTTTTTATGAATAATGTGCACTGGTTGAAAAAAAGCTGCCTGTACCCTGATAGAGCTGTAAGGTGTATTATTAAATGAAATATACAAGGTGCTTGTTTTATGACACTTTAGATTTTGTATCAGAAAGAGAAAAAAGCAATCTACATTTATGTTTTCATCAAGTAAAATCTAGAAGAAAAGTAGTTCCCTGATTATGTGGATGGAAGATACGGGTTGTGTTAATAAGTGAGATTTTTTATTTTATGCTTTTATGTTGTACTTGATTTTGTGTAATGCCAGCATATTACCTTTTCAGAAATTTTAAATTAAAAAGTAGATAAAGAATTGTGGCAAAGGCAAAAAAGGAAAACAAAACCTTGGATTTCTTATATGAAGTTTAGAATGGCTTGGAAAACACAGGTACTTCTGGAATTGAGGCAATAGTGGAAGAAATATTGATAGGAGCAAAAGCAGCAGATAGCTTTTATTAAAGGCATTTTGTGGGCCAGACACACAATACAGTAACAAGCATTTTATATGCAGTGTATATATGCATATAAAGTGTGCCATTTAGTACTATAACAGCTCTATGAGGAAGGTGCTCTTGTTTCTCTTATTTTACAGAAGAGTAGGTTGAAGCTCAGGGTTGTTGAGTTATGCTGCTGGTAAATGGCAGAGCCGAGAGCCAAACCCTGGTCTATATCATGAGCCTATCCTGTTGATCATATATATGTACTGATCACATATATATGTTATACTCTCTGTAAAGAAGATGCTCTTGAATCTTCTTTCTAGCAGATGCAGATAATAATATGGAACCTCAGAGCATACTGTTATGTGATTAACATTTCCCATGATGTTCTTACAATAAATATAGCAATGAGATTTACTAAATTATTTCTTGTAGTGTTGCTCTGTGGTTGAAAACTTAACAAAGTACAATTTTGCTGGTGGCCACATATCACATATTTTTTTCAGTATGGACTGAATAGGCTGTATATTTTCCAGACAGTCCTGCATAAATTATTCCTTTCTGTGCCAAGTCTTTGATAAGTGTTGAATGGCAGTAAGTTTGAGGTGATAGTCCCTGAGAGTACCTAGAATATTTGTGGTTTTGACTGGAAAGCCATGTATTTCAATAGGCGGCTGGGGTAAAGGAAGAAAGAGTTGTCATTCTTTTATAAAAGTTGATCTGCTTAACAGAAATCCATGTCTGAAAAGCTGTTTCCCCTCCTTTTTTTTTGTTTTGAGATGGAGTCTCTGTCTCCCAGGCTGGAGTGCAGTGGCGCTGTCTCATCTCCCTGCAACCTCTGCATTCCAGGTTCAAGCAATTCTCCTGCCTCAGCCTCCTGAGTAGCTGGGATCAGAGGTGCCCGCCACCACACCCAGCTAATTTTTGTATTTTCAGTAGAGATGGGGTTTCACCACATTGGCCAGGCTGATCTCAAACTCCTGACTTCGTGATCCTCCCGCCTTGGCCTCCCAGAGTGCTGAGATTATAGGCGTGAGCCACCATGCCCCACCTTTCCTCTTTATTAAAGAGGGCTTAGGGCAGGGCAAGGATTTCCCTCAAGTATTTTAGATCTAGTCTAATATAAATGGGCAATTATATCCCCCAAAATACAGTGTTAGAGGTTTACCAACAGGTATATAGGCCATTTTCAACTTGCACATGATTTGGCTTAACTTGCAGAGTGGCTGTTTTTTTTTTTTTTTTTACCCATTGCCAGCCTTTAAAATTTGGGAGATTTCCACGTCTCCCAAACAAGTCCAAGTTTCTGGTGTTTCTTGAAGGTTGTCAACAACCTTCACCTCTGTTTCCTGCCTAGCAGCAGTCAGCTTGTTTTTAGACCGAGGTTGTGGTCCTTGGTTTTCCACAGTTCCTGCCCGTCAGCTTCACTCATTTCTCATACCTGCTGGCCCCTATAGGACCCAAGCTCTTTGACCCTGTTTTACGTTATGGAACATCACTGTGGAACTGGGCTGTTAAAACTAGCCTTCTGATAACATTTTGCTAAAAAATAAAAAACCAAACCTTTGTGAATTAATTTTTACTTATTTGTGGCATATATCAACCTTATTTATTAATTAAATAAATTATTCTGACAAATAGATATATTTAGTCATTCACCCATACTTGACCACTTAAATTTTCATGTGGTGTATTTGAGTATGTGAAAGTGCCATATCCTTCACTGTTGACCGTCTGGTTAATGTAAATTCTGAATTTATTTATGTGTTACTGTAATTGAGAGCTTTTAAAAAAGCTTGTTTCTTTATAATTGGCATTTTAAAGTTATGACATTAAACTTACATCAAGAATGTGCAGCTTAATTTTTTGATACTACATCTTTTTTTCCTGATAGACTACTGTGTCAGTAATGAGTTATTTTTTATAGAATAAAATTAAAAGTAAATTATTCTTAACTGTTTAGTAGATTAAGATTAGTTTTAGCACTTTACCTTTTTTTTTTTTTTAAGATGGAGTCTTGCTCTGTCATCAGGCTGGAGTGCAGTGGCTCCATCTCGGCTCACTGCAACCTCTACCTCCCGGGTTCAAACGATTCTCCTGCCTCAGCCTCCTGAGTAGCTGGGACTACAGGCATGTGCCACCACGCCCAGCTAATTTTTGTATTTTTAGTAGAGACAGGATTTCATCATGGTGGCCGGGATGGTCTCGATCTTTTGTCCTTGTGATCCGCCCGTCTCGGCCTCCCAAAGTGCTGGGATTACAGGCTTGAGCCACCGTGCCCGGCTGCATTGTACTTATTTTTTTAATATCCCTTTTTTTATATGTTTAACTATCATACCTTCTGATATTTTCCTGGTAATTTTAAATTTTTCAGTTAGGGTAGGTTCTTGGCTTATTTTAAATTTAAGGTTATATGTGATATTGTTACATGTATTTCTAAATTATATGAGAGTTAATATCCTTTAATCATGGAAAAGTATCTTTGTGCAGGAGACTAATTTCAGATTTGCCTGAAGTTTAAGACTGTCAGTGTTTAATGGATTCTTGAGATTTTGTTATAAACTATTTTGGTACACTTTCTCACCCTGCTCTCAATACATCTATAAGCCACAGTTCTAATCTGCATTACTTGTCTTCAGTTGAAGCGAACAAACTTGAAAATTAAATCAGTGCATATAATCACCTTCCTCTTTAAGAATAAGTTTTACATGAGAAGTAGCCATGTATTAACACTAGCGGGACTTTGTGGCCAGTCTACCCGGAGTTCCAGACAGTCTGCCTTTAGGAACCAAATCTGTTCCGTTTTGGCTATGTTTTGGTGTCACCTGTGTTTTGTCACAGTTTGGTGATTATTATCTTCGTTTGCTTAAATATTGATGGGGTAAAGGTTGTGGGTTCTATGGGTAACTTAGTCTTCTAGGACAGTGGCAGGGATTATAGGAATTTTCTAGTTAGTGAATGTTTATTTTGTTGGAGTGATTCAGGGAGAGATCAAGTCTAGAGAATTTTGCGTACTCAGGGAATCATCCTCTGCTCCCTCAAACAGGTGTTTCCCTTCCCTCTACCTTTCCTTTCCCACCACAAAAGAGAGGAGAGATTCTACAGAACATGCAGGCTGACTGCCAATTGCATTTTAGCTAAATTCCAGCCAGGTGGGTTTAAAAATATTCTTCTTACATAATCTCTGGCTTTTCAGATCTTTATACCTTCTAGTAATGCTGCTACTATGTATACAGAATTATTTGCCCAAGGGTTAGACAGTGAAACCACACCATTTCTATGAGGAAAGGCCTAAATAGACATTCAAGGTTTTTTTTTGTTTTGTTTTGTTTTTAATGATTGGACTTGTGGCTGTATTCTATGTGGTTATTTTCTAGAACTCAGATTCTGAAACTGATTTTTATCTTGTTATGTATTGCTAATTTTTTTGTATGCAAAATATGTAGAGGAATTTATCACTTTTATTTTAAGAATTTTTATCATACACTTTTTTCATTCGAAGTTTATTTTGGAGAAAGTTGTACATTAGTGTATAATAATACATTTTGGTTAAACCTTTATGATTTCAGGACAAAAATTGCTCAAGATATTGAAAGGCTAATACATCAGAGTGATATCATAGATCGTGTGGTATATGACTTAGATAACCCAAAGTAAGTCTTGATTTTAATAAACTTTTATTAAAGTTTTTCTATAAAATTTTAGTATTATTTCTAAAAGGTAAAAAAATATTCTGTGAAAAATGTTGGTAGTTTTTAAAATAATAAAAAAAATAGTTAATTTATAACTAGTTGCGACTTAATTAGGTTTTCATCCTTTGGGATGTAATGATAATGGTAAATCATGTTTACCTACTTAACTCTATCACGAGATTTTGTTTGTTTTTAGGTAGATTTTTAATGGGCTTAAGGTAGTGGTTACATAGTGATGTTGTATTTTTAAAAAACTGAAATTACTTTCACTTAGGAGAGTGGATATTTTACATGAAATGCTGGCTTGTCCTGCAATACTGAGCCTTCGTTTCATTAGGATAACAAATTACCATCCCTTTAGAAGGAGCATCTGCTTGATCCTTCTCCACAGTCCTCACCACACCCTGTTGTCTCTCACTGCTTATAATCGGCTCATTTAGGTTGCCTGCTCAATCTTTGGAATGCATTTTTTTTTGTGATCCTTGATGTGTTAGTAATTTACTATTTAAGATTGTCACTGATATCATCACATTTTAGGATTTAAATATAAGTAAATAAATGAAAATTACGAATATTGAGTTTGACTCTTATTTAGTCAGCTGCCTTCTCATGTGAGAAATTCAGTTAGCCGTTCGTGGCTTTCTTCTCTTCCTCAACATACTAATATTTTTGGAAAATTTCACATCTTGCCAATCGTATTTGGAGGAAAAAAGCACTTTTTCTTTTTGAGATGGAGTCTCATTCACTCTGTCACCCAGACTGGAGTGCTGTGGTGCAGTCTCAGCTCACTGCAACCTGTGCCTCTTAGGCTTAAGTGATCCTCCTGCTTCAACCTCCCGAGTAGTTGAGACTACAGACAAGTGTCACCACACCTGGCTAATATTTTTGTATTTTTAGTGGAGACGGAGTTTTGCCATGTGGGCCAGGATGGTCTCGAACTCCTGACCTCAGGTGATCTGACCGCCTCGGCCTCCCAAATTGCCAGGATTACAAGCATGAGCCACTGTGCCTGGCTAAAACACTTTTTTTTTTTTAATTTAAGTTTTGTTAGATAAAAGTATAAGCTGTAGCAAAGCTAATGACTAAATTTGAAATAATACTGTTATAGAAGAGAAGAAACATATACCTTATTTATTTAATTATTTCAACATTGATAATTCTTTGTCGGATAAGACAGGCAGGGTGGTAGAAGCAGAGACTCAGGAACCCTGAGTGTGGCATACCTGTGCTATTGGACAGAATTATTGAGCATCTTAGAGTCCTAGTCTTCTCTTATTAGAGAGTAGGCTCCAGAAGAGCAAGAGTTTGCTTTCAGTCAGGGAACCAAGCAGACATATGTCTCAAACAGTATCTGGCACCTAGTAGATAAGTGGTAAATGCTTATGTAATAATCAGTATGTAAAATGAGGATAATACGTGTGCTTCTTGATGCTAATTAAATAACATAATAGGTAATTTAGCTCTTCGATTTGAAAATAATATTGTCACCTGAGAACTGTATGGTTTATGAGAATTGTTGCTGCTCAGTACAGGTCACAGCAGTTTTAAAAATGTTCTTTTTTGTATAAAAATAAGTATTTTAGAAATGGCATGCATTCAGTGAGACAAAAGTTCTTACTATATCAGTATAAATATAAGAACAAGTCTCTAATTATAAGTTTGTCCATTAATGTTATCCACATTTAATGTATTGATTGTGCTTGTTTTGTGCTTCAGCTTAAAAATAATGAGGAAGGTGATATGGCAATAGTGATGTATTTTTAATTATAATTTTATTTACTTTTTGCTCCTCTGTTTAAATGCAATGTATTTTAATATATTTACTTTAAAAATTTTATTTAGTTATACCATTCCAGAAGAGGGAGATATTTTGAAATTTAACTCCAAATTTGAATCTGGGAATCTGCGCAAAGTAATTCAAATTAGAAAGTAAGTCACTTAAGATTTTCTCATTTTATATGTGCACAGATATTTTCCTAATTTTCATCAGATTTCTTTGTCTTCTATTTTCAGAAATGAATATGATCTTATTCTGAACTCAGATATAAACAGCAATCATTATCATCAGTGGTTTTACTTTGAAGTCAGTGGAATGCGGCCAGGTGTTGCTTACAGGTTTAACATCATTAACTGTGAAAAGTCCAATAGTCAGTTTAATTATGGTAAGACAATTTTCTTTCCCAATTGAGATGGCATGCAGGCATCTTCACTGTGGAAAAGGGAAGTTTTTTTAAAAAAATTATCAACTTTTAAAAAATGTTTCAGTGTCTTGTTTTCTCTAGTTCCCAAAATTCAGATATTATGCAACATTTGAAATAGGTCAAGCTTTTGTTGGTGAAAAAAGAGTTACTCTTGTATAGGCAAGTCCCTTAAAGTGTAATGATTGATTTCATCCAAATTGAATGGAACTAAAGGTTTATTATGTATACTCCGATGGTGACATCTGATTGTGTAATTTTTCTTCCTTAGCCTGTTAATATGGTATATTATGTTGATTGATTTTTGAATGTTGAATGAGCCTTTTTTATTTGGAATAAACCCGACTTGGGATAAACAAATTTCAAGTGGGATTTATTTATTCAAAAAAAGAAAAGTGTGGAATAACCACTACTTGGTCATTGTGTATAAATTGCTAATATTTTGTTAATAATTTTTTCATTTCTACTAATGTGGGATATTGGTCTATAGTTGTCTTTCTTTCTTTTTTTTGTTTGGTTTGGTACTGTATCTGCTTTTGGTATCATGGTATTACCTCATGAAATGAGTTGGGAAGTGTTCCCTCCTCTTATTTGCTGGAAGCACTTGTGTAGCATTAGTGTTAATTCTTAAACTTTGGTAGAATTCTACAATGAAAGTATCTGAATCTGGAGAGTTCCTTTCTTGATAGTCTTTTAAACTAGAAATGTAATTTTTTTTTTTTTTGAGATGGAGTCTTGCTCTGTCACCCAAACTGGAGTGTAGTGGTGTGTTTGTGGCCAACTGCAACCTCCACTTCTCAGGTTCATGTGATTCTCCTGCCTCAGACCCCCAAGTGGCTGGCACTATAGGTGCGTGCTACCACGCAGCTAATTTTTGTGTTTTTAGTAGAGATGGGGTTTCACCATGTTGGCCAGGCTGGTCTCGAACTCCTGACCTCAAGTGATCTGCCTGCCTTGGCCTCCCAAAGTGCTGGGATTACAGGTGTGAGCCAGCACGCCCAGCTAGAAATGTAATTTCTTGAATAGTTTTAGGGGTATTCAAATTACCACTTTTATCTTGAGTGAGTTGTGGTAGTTTGTGCTTTTTAGGAATTGGTGCTTTTTAGGAATGGACCAATGTGCAGGGTTGTTTGTAGTATTCTCTTACTATCCTTTTGATTTCTGCAGGGTCTGTAGTGGTAGCCCCTAATTAATTCCTGCTAATGATAATTTCTTCTCTTTTTTTCATTGTCAGTCTAACTCTAGAGGTTTATCAGTTTTATTGACTGTTTCGAAGAACTAGTGTTTCATTTCACTGGCTTTCCCTACTATTTGTCTCATGAGACCGTTTTAAAAAAACTCTGAGTTGTACCCACAAATTTCTTTAAAATATAGCCTCATTCAAGGTTTTTGTGTTTAGTACTTTAATATATACAAAACTAAGGATTACTTGTAAGAGACCTGGTAGTCAAACATTATGCCTGTGGAAAATAACGAACTTGTATGAACTTAATATCAGCATTTTAAAATTGAAACATCAAGTTTCAAGTATTAATGTTGTAATGACAATCTTTTTGTGTAAAAGAAAAGAATTTTTTTTCCTGGCATACAAGAAAACTTACACTGGGGCTTGAGAAGAAACATATGCATGACAAGTTACAAAATCTCCATGGTCTCAACCAGTTATTGGAAAGATTGAAAAGCTTTTAACAACTGAGACATGAAATATTGTATCATCCATTTCATTTAAATCCTCTAAGTTGTTAAAAGCATGAATATGATCATGCTGTTTAAGGGGACATTTCTGAAAATTAAAGCTTTCAACAGTTGAAGAGGTTGTTCCCAATTGTCATTATTTATGTGGAAAATAGGATATTGTATACTCTAGAATTACTTCACATGTATGAAAAAAAGCTTTAATCAGATTCATTTATTTAATGAAATAATTGTAGGAAGACTTGGTAGCGTAATACCTGGTTTAGTTATAAACACTTTTCTAAGATTTTTAAATGGTTTAAGTAATTAATTTTTAAATGTTTATTCTTTTAAATATGTATATTTTGACTAAAAGTTCAGCGAGTATATGGATTTATGTGAATAATGATAGGAATATTCCTGATGCAGTCTATTTCACATTCTTTTGTGATTTTAAACTACTAACTATGGAATGTGATATTTTTCAGAAATATTTGTTAACCTTAAACTTTCAGTTAACTTTAAAAATTACCTTAATTGAAACCCATTCAAAGTATTATCAAAATAAGTAAAGAAACCTAGTGGTTTCTCTATTTAACTTGTAATGATGCTACATAATATTTTTAGAGGAGAAAATAACAATTAATTAAATTAATTTTATTGGTATGTTGGGTGCTCCTTATGAGTTAAATATAAAGGCGTATTTATTCCTGACATAATAGTCAATATAATTTTCAGAAGTGCTACAACTAGATTGCATTTTTATTAACTATATTCACTTAAAAATAGAACTCTTAGCACTTTAAACTTTATTAAAAAAATAACATTTTAAATTAAAAGTATACGTTTTGGAGCAATGCGTCGCTGTTTCTTAAAAAAACCTATACCTTTATGTGATAGATAAAATAATTTTTCTAGTGTCATTTGAAATTTTAAAATGAATAAAATTCTGTAATTAAAACTAATTCAAAGCAGTGGGACAGATGGCTGCTTTATTTTTAAATTTCCTCTCCTTCCTCCCCCTTCTCCTTTGGATATTCTTGTATGTATATCACACTTTCCAAACTCACTATGTAGTGAATTTGGAAAACAGAATGGTGTTAAGAAAAAAATAAAACCATTGACAATGCATCATCCAGAGATAATCACTTTAACATTTGTTGCTTCTTACCAGCCTTTTTTATAATGCAATGTATGATTTCTACTTACATATAGTTATGCATTTATTTTTAAAAAAGTCTCATAACCCATGCAATTTCATATTCTGTATTTTAATCAAAATTTATGTTATCAGCATTTTTTTTCTGGTTATTAAATATTCCTGTGAAACATTGTTTTGGGAGACATCCAATAGAAGTACTGTAATTTATCCAAACCTTTCTTTATAAGACACTTGTTTCTGATTACTTTCCATTTTAAATATTGCCAAGATAAACATTATTATACATAGATATTTGTGTTTATAATTCAGAGAAGTATCTGTATGCCAGGTACACGTGCATGTTTTTCTGATGATAAAACAGTAGATATTAATATGGGAAAGTAAGCAAATTAAAAACAATTTAAAGGAAAATCTTTGGAAAAGGAACATCCGAAAGAACCATTGTTTAACGTTTCGTTATCTGTTCTTATTACTCACATTCACATATATAATTTTAACATTACATTTTACTCTTTTACAGATTTGGGATTATAGTATGAAAGCTCGTGTGTAACACTACATTTTTTTAAACTATACAATAATTTGTGAAAAAAATTTCCCCATACCCATTAAATATTATTCAGCAGCATCGTTAGTAATGTCTGTGTAATGTTCTATTGAGTAAGGTACAATAAATGACTTGAATGATAACAGATTGAAGATTTAAGTCTTTCTCCACATTTCAAAATTATAAGCTGTCTTGCAGTAGATACCCTTAATTATTTGTTTTCATATATGTGTCTGATTATTGTCATGAATTCCTAGAAGTTGCATTTCTCAAAGAGAATGAACATATGTTGCTGAAGACTAGGGAAAATGGGTACTACAGTGCTGGTGAAGTATTAAATTAGTTCAGCCTTTTTGAAGTGCATTTGATAGTATGTTTTCAGTGTTTATATTTAACAGCATCCATCCGGATTTATTTTGGTATTTTCTGTGAATTGGGATTTAACTTAATCCTATTCTTAGTGGTTAAGTAGCTACAACTAAATTCATTCTTTCTCCAAAGAGTTTTAAAGTGTCGTCGATGAATTCATTGAATTGTTAGACATTTCACATTTACAACTGTATACCTGGTCCACTAATGAAAGAAAGGTACGAAATATCATTCAGAAGCCATTAAACATTGTTACTCTGTTTTGGCTGTTACAATGGTCAGGTTAGTAAAAACAGATTAGAACCTGAGTGATAAAATGTCACCATAACTTGCTTATAATTCCTCACTTTTTGAATTTGAATTCAGTTATTTTGACCTCTTACACTTATGTCCCCATTGGTTTGAAACACCACAGTTCTCATAATCTGTGGTCTTACATACTAGTTATGTTTGGGGATTTCTTGTTGCTCTAGTACCACGGTGTTTCTAATTTATTTTGACTTTAAAATATAGTCTAACATCCTATAGTTCTTTTCAAAAACAATTTACAGACTTTTCTACCTATTTTTTCTGAATAGTTTATTCTGAATATGATTCACAATAATTTTATCAGATACCAAAAATTTCCATTGGATTAAATATGTAGAATAGTTTGGGAGAGACAGAATTTTTTATATCCAGTCTTACTACTAAGGCACATGATGTTTTGTTTTGTTGATTCAAGGTTTTTTATGCCTTCACCTATGTTTTTTAGTTTTCTTTTTGTAAGTTTTATATTTCTGTTTACCTTTGTTTCTGTCATGAAAGAGTTTTGTGAAAGAGTACTCCTATTTTCAAACATTACTTCTATTAAAGAAAGCTATTGATTTTTATATATTTACTTGAAAATCAACCTTCTTGCTGAACTTTTTATTAGTTCTTATAGTTTCTGAGTTGGTACTTTGGATTTTCTTGATAAATACCTAGAATTCTGTGATTCATAGCTATATTGTGTATCTTTCATTGTTTTTGAATAGAATTTTGACAGTGTTTAAAATAAAAGGGATACACTGGGCATCTTTGTATTTTAACTTTAATGGGAATGTTGCTAGTATTTACATTAAGTGTATTCTTGTTTTGAGATACATATTTTTCTGTTTCTCAAAATAGAAATGAAGAATTTCTATTTTTTTAAAAATCAGATTTAAAAAATTTTTTGCATTTATCAATAAATGTAATGTGACCATATTAGTCTATAACCTTTGAATGTGTTGTATTGTGTTAATAATATTCCTCTTATTAAGCCATCCTTGGATTTTAGAAATAAGTCAGCGTGGCTGTGTGAATTGATCTTTTATGATGCGGCTATTTTTGTTTGTTGAAATTTTTTTTAAGGTTTTACATCATAAGTTAGACAAGTCAGTTTCCTTTTTGGAAACTGTCTTTGTCTAGTTTTGGAAGGAGGCTGATCTGACTTTGAACACTTAAATGTAAAGGCTTTTATTTCTCCACCCTATGTTCTGGAGCAGTTGAAATAACATATGTTTTAATGAAATTTGCAAAAAATGTGCCTCTGAAACTCTCTGATTTTGTACCCTTTAATTGGGTGAGAGGGGGTGCTTTTGAACTTTTTCAGAGTTTTCTATAACTCAGTCTAGACTAGTTTTTTATTTTTTGTTGAGGGAGTCTTGATAATTTGTATTATATATTTTTATGTAAGTGACATTTAGATTTTAAAAATTCAGTAGCAGAAATTTGTGTGCTATCTGCAATATGTATATTTGCTTATTTTCTGGCTTAGTTTTTTCCACGTTTTTGATACTTAAAACTTAAATTTGTTATTTTACAATTTTAAAAAGCTGGTGTATTCATTATTTCTATTGGATTTTTTTTTTTTTTTTTTTTTTTTTTTTTTTTTTTGAGACGGAGTCTCCCTCTGTCGCCCAGGCTGGAGTGCAGTGGTGTGATCTTGCTGCAAGCTCTGCCTCCTGGGTGCAAGGAATTATCCTGCCTCGGCCTCCCGAGTGGCTGGGACTACAGGCGCACATTGCCATGCCCAGCTAATTTTTTGTATTTTAGTAGAGATGGGGTTTCACAGTGTTGCCCAGGCTCTTCTCAAACTCCTGAACTCAGGCAATCCACCCGCCTCAGCCTCCCAAAGTGCTAGGATTACAGGCGTGAGCCACCATGCCTGGCCTGGAATTTTTTATACTTATTAATTTATCCCTTTACCTCTCTGCAGGTTGATTTTTTTCTTTTTCTAACTTCTAGTAGGTTTACCTAAATTTATTTTTGTCTGTTGATCAAAGTAAGTCTCGAATTTTCTCTTGATTACCACTTCTGTATTCCCCTCCCAAATTTTAATATTAAGATCTCCTTGTTATTTTTTGTATTACTTGTATGCAATGTTGGTATCCTTTAGATTAGAATTATTTAGGCAAGAGTTTATATTTTAGTTGATTGTATTATTTTTGTGAAGACTTTTTTCATTCTTTCAAATTTTAATCCATTTTGTTCACTGGCATGGAATTTATGATTTGCAGTAATATTTTGTGGCTTAATATCTGGTCAGTTTTTGTGTTCATGGGCACTTGGAAAATAATATTCATTCTTTGTAGGCAACATAATGTAACATACATTGTTTAGTGAGGAGAAAAAAAATGTTTTTCTTTCTACTACTCACACCACTTCCAACACTTTTGTGCCCAATGTGTGGGGATTTTCTCCACACATTCCAGTTCTCCTACTCTCCAGACACCAACTGGTGTCCTTCCTACAGTTTAGTTATGATACAAACTGCTTGGAGTTAGTGCAGACCTCAAGGATTAAGGACTCAGTCTCCCACGACTGCCCCTCACTTCAGATGCCATTTAAAAGTAGTGGGTCCCCAGGTTACCATACTTCTGTCTGACTTGGTTACAAACAGGGGTTCCCATAACCCTCCTCACTTTGATAATTTACTATGGCAGCTCACAGGACTCAGGGAAACACTGAATTATGATTCCCCGTTTATTATAAAGGATATGATTTAAGGATTCAGATGAACCGCCTGATGAACGGGTAGGTCCAGAAGAGTCCTGGGTACAGGAGCTTTTTTCCCCATGGAGTTGGAGTGCACCACCCTTCTGGCATATGGATGCATTCACCACTCAGAAGCTCTCTGAATCCCGTGCTTTGGAGATTTTTATGGAGGCTTCATCATGTTGATATGATTAACTCAGTTTCCAGCTCCTTTCCTTTCCCTTGAGGATGGAGTTTGGCTAAAAGTTCCAAGCTTCTTATCATGGCTTGTTCTTCTTGGTGACCAGTCCCCATCAAGGAGTACACCAAGAGTTGCCTCATTAGAATAGAAGTTGTTTCTATCACCCAGGAAGTTCTAAGAGATTTAGATGCTCTCTGTCAGGGAGTGGGGTCAAAGACCAAATATTAGAACAAAAGATGTTCCCGGCACCTGCATTGCTTAGGAACTGACAAGGGTTTTAGGAGCTCTGTGCCAGGAACTGGGGGGTAGAGACCAATATGTATAGAGAGATTTCTTATTATTTCATATTTGGCTGGGCACGGTGGCTTATGCTTGTAATCCTAGCACTTTGGGAGGCTGAGGTGGGTGGATCACAAAGTCAGGAGTTCGAGATCAGCCTGACCAACATGGTGAAACCCCATCTCTACTAAAAATACAAAAAGTTAGCTGGGCTTGGTGGCACGTACCTTGGTGGGATTACCCAGCTACTCAGGAGGCTGAGGCAGGGGAATAGCTTGAACCCGGGAGGTGGAGGTTCCAGTGAGCTGAGATTGTGCCATTGCACTCCAGCCTGGGTGCATAGTGAGACTCTGTCCCCAAAAAATATATTATTTCATATTTATTATTATATATCTGTTCAACTTTCTATATCTGTTTATTTTTTGTCTTCTCTATCTGCCTAAGACTTAAAAATACTTAACTCTCAGTTACGTTGTGTTTCTGTCAAGCCTTCATTTAAAAAATATTTTTTTCTATTTTAATGTGGGGTTACTTGGCACATAGAATTTTGTAGGTTTTCCATGTTCCTTTTACATATCCCTTTAATAGTATAAAATTATCACATTTATCTCATTCAGCATTTTTTGCCTTGAATTCTGTTTTTATATTGGTTTGAATTGGCTTGGTGTATATTTGCCTTTTATAAGAGGTTGGATTTTGTTGTTTGACCATTTGTCTTTTAATAGACAAGTTTAACCCATTAAAATTCTTACGGTTGAGGTGTTTGGGTGTTTATGCTTTCTGTTTTTGTGCTTCTTTATTGTTTATTTTTTATTTAGTGTGACACTTATTTTAGCTGTGGAATCCAAAATGTAAAATGCAAAAAAAAAAAAAAGTTTAAAAAAGCCCCTAAACCTCAAGATACAGATCACGAGGCATATTCTGCATTGGATTTTTCAGTCTTGCTCCATCTGCCTTAAGTTTCATAGAGATTCCTTCCAGATTCTGAGAAGTTGTCTACTGTGAGTTTTCTTTTTATTTCCATGTATTCGTAAGTATTTAGGAAGACAGTAGAAGCTATGGAGCTGTTTAGGTAGATGTAATATTTTATTAAACTTATCTTTAGATTTGTTAGGTCAGAACAACATAAAGCAAATCTTTGGTTTGTCTTAACATTAACAGAATTAAAAGAAAGGGACCAAAATATTTTGATAAACTATAATTTAACATTGTAAGCAATTATAACTAGCAATAATTCATTGTAAGGGTGGGGGCTGTGACCAAAGAAAATATGTGCAGTGGAAACATCTTCATCTAGAAGTATTTGTTTAATTGTCATACATGATTGAAATGAGGAAGTAGTGTCAATTAGGAGAGTAGCTTATTGTCTGTGAAAAATTTTTTTTTTATTGGGACGTGCTGATTGGGGGACTATTTGAGTGCTGGATTCTAGAAAATGTGCCCAATAGAGGTCTTGTTCTTTGGCAGCGTCTCCAGAAAGGAACAGGCTGGCAGTTGCTTCTCTTTCAAGTTGCCCTTTTCTTTTGAGCTTTTAAAAAGTGATTCTATTGAATACTTAGTGTTTCTCGTAAGTGAATGATCCTAAAGTTAAGCAGTTTAAAAATATTTATGTTTTGTACTGTATTTTTAATTGTAAAGAGAATACCGCCTTTGAAATACTGAATTTGAGAATGTATGTCAATAAATAGTAGTGCTATCTGTTTCAATCCATCATCCCCGTCTTACCCCTCATTACTTGGAAGGGATTTGCTGAAATTACCACTAGATGGCAGTCTTGCATTCTAGTACCAAGCTTCTCTTTCACTTTCTCTCCATCTTTGTTTCTCTCAGATATTTGAGGATTTTCAACTGCCTTCTTAAATAAATTGAACATGTTTGGAACCAGGCAATAAAGTAGAATTTTGAAGTCTAGCCCGTAACATTCTCAACCCTTTGCCCATGTTAGTTAATTCAAGTCTTCTCTGCCTCCCTAGAATGGATTAGTCCCCCTGACAAATGTTCCTCATACATTTTTACCTTTTGGGGTGCTCTTTACAGTTTAATATTATTTAGCTGTGTGGCTTTCCTACATTTCCTTTTTCTCTTTGTAATTAGTATTTTACATTGAGGTACTTTGAAACTATCTAAATATCTTGTTCCTTCTTAAGCTTTTAATTTATTCATATCAGTATAGACTTGGTTTCCTATTTGACTCAAGTTATAATTTGTTGCTATTATTATTTATTTTGATACTCAAATTGTCCACGATTTGGCCAGTGGGATACGGTTCATGCTGGTGTGTGTGCCCTTTTGAGATATCCCTATCATTCCTTATGGGTGCCCTTGCTTTTTGGCACAACAAGATGCTTAAGGCCTATCTTGCTTTTCCCTGCCCCTGAATGAAATCTGCCATTTCTCCAAAGAGTGCTGTTTTGCTTTAGTAGTGAATGGTGTTTAAAACCCAAGATCTGGCCGGGCACGGTGGCTCACGCCTGTAATCCAGCACTTTGGGAGGCCAAGGTGGGCGAATCACCAGGTCAGGAGTTCGAGACTAGCCTGGTCAACATGGTGAAACCCCATCTCTACCAAAAATACAAAAATTAGCCGGACGTGGTGGCGGGCGCCTGTAATCCCAGCTACTAGGGAGGCTGAGGCAGGAGAATCACTTGAACCCAGTAGGTGAAGGTTGCAGTGAGCTGAGATCGTGCCACTGCACTCCAACCTGGGCAACAAGAGTGAAACTCTGTCTCAGAAAAAAAAAAAAAAAAAAAAAAGAAATTCTCTTGAGAACCAAGATCTTTACACATGGTATACACATTGCTATTGGGTTATTACCAAACTATCTCAAGGAACAATTAGGGAGTATATTTAGTACATACATAATATTTAAACAGATATTCACATTTGTAGTGGTTTCCATATTTGAATGTACATGTTTATATGTGTGTGTATATATAATCACACAAACACACACATACACGCCACGAGGTTATACTTATACCTTAACTTTCAAGCAAATAACACAGGCTTTATTCTTGTTTTCTTTCCATATTTACAACTTTCTTCTCCAAGATAGATAATTTTGGGCCCCATTATCCATATAACTTATTAGATCAATTCCAGTTTATGTAACAATCTCCGTATTGTCTATTTGGACAGATGCCTTCCTCCACACTATTGAGGGTCTCATATCCCAAATCAGTCTTCCTTCCATCCTCCTGCATGGGTTCCCTCCCTGTTTGTTTTTGCATTTTGTTTGTAATTTCTAGTTTTAGTACACTGTGATCAGAGAGTTTGTAATATTTCTATTTTGTGAAATTTATTGTTGTTTTCCTTATGATGTAATACATTATCAGTTTTTATGAATGTATTGTGCTATTGAGAAGATATATTCTTTATATCTTATATCTTAATATATTATCATCAAATTCCAAGCAAAGAAGTCATCTTTACTTAAAATTTGCTGATAATATATTGTCATATATATTATCAGTTTTTATGAATGTATCATGTGCTGTTGAGAAGAAGATATAAAGAATATATCTTCACATAAGAAGATATATTTTTCATCTGTATCAGGAGGAGACATTTGACATTTAGATGTAAAAATTGCCATATTGATTATGTTATTGGGTTCTCTATGTTTTGTTTTCTTGTTCAATTGATCCGTCTTATTCTGAGAGTGGTGCTTTGAAGACTATTATCAATAGTATGTCACTGTCGATTTCTCTTTATATCCTGTAGTTTCTGCTTTATGTAGGAGGTTGATCTTATCGGATGCATTGATATTAAGTATTATATTTTCATTATGAATTGTGACTTTGTCATTATAAAGTTCCTCCTTTTTCTCATTAAATATTTTTTGTTCTAAAACCTACTTTAAGGATTTCGACCCCAATTTTATTGTTCCATCTGCCCTCTATATCTTCACTCATTTTACTATTTATAAACAATTTGAAGTTTGTTATATTCTGTCTTCTAGTAATGCTGAAGGGCTGGGCCATGTGTGGTTTTGTTTGGGCTACTTATTGAGTTTATTTATTTCTTCTTTGGTTGGGATGAAAAACCAAATTCTGAGACTGGAGGATAATGGCAGCCACCTGAATCTGAATCTGAAATTGCAGCTGTAATGCTAGATATGTTAGAAGCATGTATTTTTTTCTACATAGAGTCATTGAGTGCAAGTAACATGCAGCTTACGATAGGTGCCTTCAGGTTTGTTAGAGCTCCACTTTAAACTTTCCTTGTTCTCCTCATCTGTTAAATGAGGGTGTTAACATCAACTCCAACATTTTACAAATCTGTGATTTATAGTACATTAATGATTAGGACCTAAAACACCTCATCTTTCTTTGTATTTGCACATAATATTGACCATGTCCTCAATAAAAATTTGGCCTTTACTTGGATATTATTAGGGGCTAGTGCCATTGGATGTTACTCTGGCAATTTAATATTTTGATTATATTTGAGGCAAAAAATGGACAATTTTAAGCACACTTGTTTCATGTATATGAAGGTTTATCCTTTGGCTAATGAATAAATCTTGTTCAGATATAGGCTTTCTATTACTATATCAGGTTGAATAGACTGGTTTATTTAGTCTGATTTTATTTCATTCGATTGATTCTTGCTGGGGCAACTTACTTTGTCCAAATGGTTTTTGTTACAGTCAGAATATTCAAATATAGCTAACTTCACTGTGACCAAAATTTCATGTGATCATTTTAAATGTGATATAAGAATACATTGTTTTAAATGTAATATAAGAATAATTGTTTTTTATAACATTAGAACACATGAGACAAATCTAAAGTGCCCTTTGACTTCAACTTGAACCTTTCACTACTTTATGTAGTTAACTTTTAAAAATTGATACATAATATTTGCACATATCTATGGGGTATGTGTATATTTTGTTACATGTATAGAATGTGTAACAATCAAGTCGGGGTATGTAGGGTATCCATCACCTTGATAATTTATCATTTCTCTATGTTAGGAATATTTTAAGTCCTCTCATACAATATGTTGTTTCTGATCGTCACCCGACTCTGCTATCGAACATTACAACTTAATTCTTTTCTTGAACTATATGCTTACACTCATTAACCAACCTGTCTTCATCTCCCCGTCCCTGCCCCACACCCTTCTCGGTTTTTGTATCTATTATTTTACTTTCTACTTCCATGAGATCAACTTTTTTACCTCCCACACATGAGTGAGAACATGCAAGATTGTCTTTCTATGCCTGGCTTATTTCACTTGACATAATGGCTTCCAGTTCCATCCATGTTGCTGCAAAGGACATGATTTCATTTTTTATGGCCATGTAGTATTTCATTGTGTATATATATCATTTTGTATATTCATTCATCCATTGATGGTTGCTGAAGTTGATTCATGTCTTTGCTATTGTGAATAGTGCTACAGTAAACATGGGGTGGGTGTAGGTATCCCTTCAGTATACTGATTTCCTTTACTTTGGATAAATACCCAGTAGTGGGATTGCTGGACCTTATGTTGTTTTATTTTTAGCTTTTTGAGAAATTTCTGTACTGTTTTACATAGTGACTACACTAATTTATGTTCCCAACAGTGTGGAAGAGTTCTCTTTTCTCCACATCCTCACTAGCATCTGTTACTTTTGTTTCCTCTTTTTAATAATAGCCATTTTAACTGGGGTAAGATGGTATCTCATTGTAGTTTGATTTGCATTTCCCTGATGATTGGTGATGTTGAACATTTTTTTCATATGCCTGTTGGCCATTTGTATATCTTCTTTTGAGAGAAGTCTATGTCCTTTGCATACTTTTTAATGAGATTATTATGATTTTTTTTTTACTATTGAGTTTTTTGAGTTCCTTGTATATTTTGGATACTAATCCCTTGTCGGATAAATAGTTTGTAAATATTTTCTCCCATTCGACAGGTGGTTTCTTTACCCTGTTGATTGTTTCCTTTGATGGGAGAGTTTGGTCAAGTTACATTCATTGTTATTGGTAGGTAAGGACTTACTCCTGCCATTTTGTCGTTTCCTAATTGTTTTGTAGTCCTCTCTTCTTTCCCTCTTTCTTTCCTATCTTCCCTTTTGTGAAGGTGATTTTCTCAGGTGATATTTTTAAATTTGTTTTGATTTTCTGTATATCTATTGTAGGTTTTTTGAGATTACTGTGAGGCTTGCAGATAACATCTTGTAACCCATTATTTTAAACTGATGACAACTTAACATGGATTGCAAAAACAAACAAATTAACAAACAAGCAAAAATGAAACTAATAAAGGCTCTATACCTCTAACTTCTTCCCCCCTCACTTTTTGACTTTTTGTTGTTTCTATTTATATCTTCTTATTCTATGCCTTGAAAAGTTGTATTATTATTTTTGATAGGTTCATCTTTTTGTCTTTCTACTCAACATATGAGTAGTTTACTCACCAAAATTACAGTATTATATTATTCTGTGCAGTTATTATTACCATTGAATTTTGTATTTTCTGATGATTTCTTATTGCTCATTAATGTCCTTTTCTTTCAGAATGAAGAACTCTCTTTAGCATCTCTTGTAGGACAGGTCTGATGTTGATGAATTCCCTCAGCTTTTATTTGTCTGGGGAAGTCTTTATTCCTCCTTCATGTTTGAAGGACATTTTCAATGGATGTGCTTACCATTTTAGGATCAAAGCTTTTTTTCCTTCAGTGCTTTAAATGTGGCATGCCACTTTCTCCGGACCTGTAAGGTTTATACTGAGAAGTCTGCTACCAGATATAGTGGAGTTCCTTTGCATGTTATTTGTTTCCTTTGTCTTGCTGCTTTTAGGATCCTTTTTTTATCCTTGACCTTTAGTAGTTTGATTATTAAATGGCTGGAAGTAGTCTTGGAGTTAAATCTGCGTGGTGTTCTATAGCCTTCTTGTACTTGAATGTTGATATCTTTCTCTAGGTTTGGAAAGTTCTCTGATATTATCCCTTTGAATAAACTTTTTACCTTATCTCTTTCTCTGCCTCCTCTTTAAGGCCAATAATTCTTAAATTTGTCCTTTTGAGGATACTGAAGTATGCCTAGATATTGTAGGCATACTTCATTTTATTCCTTTTTTTTTTTCTTTTGTCTTCTCTGTGTATTTTCAAATAGCCTGTCTTCAAGTTCACTAATTCTTTCTTCTACTTGATCAGTTCTGCTGCCGGGAGACTATAATGTATAATGCATTCTTCAGTATGTCAATTGAATTTTTCAGTTCCATAATTTCTGCTTGATTTTTAAAAATTATTTCAATCTCTTGGTTAAATGCATCTCATGGGATTCTGAATTCCTTCTCTGTGTTATCTTCAATTTCACTGAGCTTCCTCAAAACATCTATTTTGAATTCTCTGTCTGAAAGATTACATATCTCTGTTTCTCCAGGGTTGGTCCCTGGTGCATTAGTTCATTTGGTGAGGTCATGTTTTCCTGGATGGTCCTGATGCTTGTGGATGTTCGTTGGTGTCTGGGCATTGAAGAGCTAAGTATTTATTGTAGTTTTCAGAGCCTGGGCTTATTTGTACTCATCTTTCTTGGGAAGGGTTTCCAAATATTCAAAGGGAATTGCATGTTGTGGTCTAAATCTTTGGTCACTGCAGCCATATCTGCACTAGGGGGACCCAAGCCTGGTAACACTGTGACCCTTGCAGACTTGTAGAGATACCACCTTTGTGGCCTTCAGTGAGGTACAAGAGAATTTCTTGGATTATCAGGCAGAGGCTCTTGTTCTCTTCACTTACTTTCTCCCAAACACACAGAGTCTGTCTCTCTGTGCTGAGCTGCCTGGAGGCGGGTGAGAGATGATACAAGCAACCCGGTGGCTGCCACCACTGGTGCTATACTAGGTCAGACGCAAAGCCAGCATAGCACTGGGTTCTGCCCAAGGCCCGCAGCAACCACTGCCTAGCTACTGCTGATGTGTTCACTCAAGGCCCAAGGGCTTTATAGCCAGGCTTGTGTCCTACCCTTCAGAGCAATGAACTTCCCCCAGCTCAGGGCAGGTTCCAGAATGCTGTACAGGAGTCAGAGCCTAGAGTCAGGAATGTTAGGAATCTACTTGGTGTTCTCTTCTACTGCAGCTAAGCTGTCACCCAAACTGCAAGACAAAGTTCTTCCCACTCTTCTGTCTCTTTTCTTCATGTAGAATTCTTTTCCCATATCCGTCACCATCCCAGGCCTGCGCTGACCCCTGCCTGGCTCCTGCTGACGTTCCCCCAAAGCACAAGGTCTCTTCAGTCATCTTGTGGTGAATGCTGTCAGACCTGGGTCTCTCCCTTCAGGGTAGCAAGCTCCTCTGTGGCCCAGGACAGGTCCAGAAATCCTGTCCAGAAGCTAAGACCTGAAATCGTGGACCCGAGGAGCCCTCTTGGAACTGTTGTCAAGCTGGTGACCAAGCTGCAAGACAAAGTCCCCTTTACTGTTCTCTCTCCTTTCCTTGAGCAAAAGTAGTACCTCCCTGTGGCCACCCCCTGAAGCCAGCATGGCTCTGGGTCTCACCCAAGTCTTGCAGTGAGAACTGCCTGGGTACCACTGATGTTTATTCAAGGCCCAAGGGCTCTTTAGCCAGCAGGTAATGAATCCTGCCAGGATTGGGCTCTGCCTTTCAAGGCAATGGGTTCCCTTCTGGCCCAGGGTGTGTTTAGAAATGTCAGCTGGGGCCTAGGGCCTGTAATGGTGGCCTCAGGACTCTGCCTGGTACCCAGTTTTACTGTGACTGAGTTGGTATCCAAGTTATAAGACAAAGACCTTTTTGTTCTCCTCTCTCCGCTCTCAAGTGGAAAGGAGCCTCTCCTGGAACTATGAGCTGTGCTTCCTGGGGTTGGGGGAAGGGTGATATGAGTACTCCCTTGGCTACTCTGGTTGGTGTCCCACTGGGCCGTATGCACCCCACATTCACTGGCTCAGAGCCCAGCACAGCACCAGGACTTGTCCAGAATGTCAACCCTTGTGACCTAGACTGCCTTTCAAGTTTATTTAGGACGCCAGAGTGCCTGAGCCTGAGGTGATGAGGCTAACCAGAACTTAGGTTCTGACAGCTGAGATGGGCAATTGCCGTCTGGCTAGGTCAGTCTGAATACTCTCTTTGTGGACACTGGCTGACTTCTGCCTGGTGTTGCTTTCTGCTGTGACATAGGCAGCACTGAGTTCCAATGCAAAGTCCCATAGTCACTGCATGTTCTCTCCCTGAAGCACACAGATTCTCTGCTGCATGTGGCCACTGCTGCTGGACTGTGGGGGTGGTGTGAGCAATTCCAGATTGTCTTTCCTACCCTCTTCAGTGCATTTCCTTGGTATGATCGCTCACCTGATTTTTGGTTCTTAAAAAGGTGCTTTCTTGCGTGGATAGTTGTTCAATTCGGTGTTCCTGTTGTGGGGCATGGAGCTGGGGGTGGTGATCACTAGAGGCTTCTATTTGGCCACCTTGTTCTGCCTTTCAGCTATTTATTTTGTTAAATAGGTTTACTTTCTCTCATATCTTCTCTTTGCTTCCTGGAACACCAAAAAATTGAATATGTGTTTGCTTTATGGTGTGCCATATGTCATGTAAGCTTTGTTCATTCTTTTTTATTCCTTTTTTCTTTATTTGTGTCTGACTGGGTTATTTGAAAATATCTGTCTTTAAGTTCTGAAATTCTGTCCTCTGCTTTAGTCTATTGTCAAAGATCTCTAATATATTTTTTTCTGTCATTCAATGAATATTCTTCAGTTCCAGTGTGTGTTTGGCTTTAAAAAAGAATGATACCTATTTTGTTAAACTTCTCACTTACCTTCTGAATTGTTTTTCTGATTTCTTTGTATTATTTATCTGTGTTCTCTTATATCTCACTGAGCTTCTTTGATATCATTATTTTGAATTATTTTTCCAGCATTTCATGTATTTCTGTCTCATTGGAATCTGTTGCTGGAGAATTATTGGTTGCTTTGGAGGTGTCATATTTTCTTTTTTTTTTTTTTTTCGTGTTTCTTGTGTCCTTGTGTTATTATTGGCACATCTGGTATAACAGTCGCATCTTCCAATTTTTTTAATTTACTTTCATGGGGAGGACTTTTTTCTGAAGGCCTGTCTATGATATTGGCTGGGTAGGGCACTGTGGCTTTGATTCTGGGTGGATACACTAATGTAGCCCCTGTATGATGTCTTTGGTTGTAAACAGTGTCAGTGGTTTCTGTAATTGCTTCAGTGGCTTAGGGGGTGATTGTTGGTGGTGGCTGTGGTGAAATTTTGCTGGGAATGAGGGTGCCAGGTCGGCCATTCCTTGAGCACCAGGCGTGGCAACAGCAGGCCAGATTCCTGTCCTTAGGACCCAGCATGACTGGTGTTAGTGGGTCTAATTGGGGCTAAGTGGGCCAGTTCTTGGGCCCCCATGCAGCCTTCTCAGATGCTGGCAGTGGCAGCTTTGGGCCCAATAGGTGAGTGGGTCCTTTGGCTCCTGAGCAGAAGGCGTAGCGTGAGCAGTGGCAGGACCAGTGGTGGGACAGCCCTCTGCCTCCTAAGCATAGTGTGAGCAGTGGCAGGACCAGTGGTGGGACAGCCCTCTGCCTCCTAAGCGGTGTGTGCTAGTGTTGGTGGTGGCTGTGACGGGCGGGGTGGTCCAGTCCCCAGACCCGCAGGTGGTGTGTGTGGGTGTGCCAGCTGCGCAGGTAGTGGCAGGCGAGGTGGCCCATCCTCAGACCACTGGGAGGAATGCTCAGGTGCCAGCAGTGGGTGACACGGCTGAGCGATCCCTAGGCTCCCAGGTATGCTCTGGTGTTGGGGATGGTGGGGAAGCCAGGCCAGGCAGGCCTGTCCTCAAGCCCCTCACGTGATTTATAGGGGCTCTGGCTGTAACGAGGATGGCTGGGGTGATCCCTAGACTCCCCTTAGAGTGTTTGAGTGGGGGCAGCAGCAGAGCTGGTGGGCTGGGGAAGCCTGCTCTCAAGGAGCTTGCAAATGTACCCCAGCCCTGCTGCTAGGGATTGCTAAGCTGCTATCAGTGGCAGGCTGGGGAGTGTGTGCCTCAGCCCCAGGCAACTGCTGGGGACGTGGGAACCTGTTTGCAGGGCATGTGTTAATGTAGGGTGACCACACTGCCAAGGGCAATGGAGTTGCTGCCAGGGGCTTGTGCTTGGCCTCAGTGGCAGCGGTCAGCAGTGGTGGTGGCTGCGGGTAGAGGAGCCTGTCCTCTGGGCACCTGCAAATGCATGACAGCTTGCTGCTGGGAGGTGGGGTCTCTGCCAGTGACTTTTGCTTAGGTTTCAGTGGCAGCAGCCTGTGGCATTGGTGGCTGTGGGTTGGGGAGGCAGGGGGCAGGATGCAGTTGAGTGGGGGTTGAGTTCTCAAAACTGTGCCAGTACTGCTGCTGCTTAGGTCACACCCCATGTGAACTCACTGTCTGGAGCAATGCCTTCGTGCAGTCTCAAAGCAGCTCCCTGTGTTAGTCTCAGGACCTGTGAGGATGGAGGGGCTCCCCCCGGCTAGGACTAGAGGAGTCTGTAGTATGGATGTGGACCACTGAGAGTCTCACTTACCCTTTTCCTGTACTGGGAAGCCTCCCTGGGCTCCCGGCCAAGTAGCCTGCCTGCCTTCCCTCTCCTTCCTTGTGTTAGGTATTCGTGTTAGTTTTCTGTTGAGTTTCCGTGTTCTGTCTTAGATGTGATTATCTGCTCGCTGTTTTGCTGCTGCTTTGTGGAGGGGTAAGTGCCAGACGCCTCTAGTCAGCCATCTTGAAGCCCTCCTCTGTCTCCTGTGGTCACTGTTGAAACTATTACAATGAGTTTTGTGTTATGGTGAGTTTTATGTGGGTGGAGGGGGTCAAAACTTCAGATTGAAGTGGCTCACTGCGTCCCAGGAAGGGATCAGGAAGGCAGACTTATTTTATAGGTACCAGTGAAATTTCTGAGTTTCAAGTATAAAGAGAAAATTTTAACATGCTTCCACTTTAAAAGAATAGGCTACTTAAAAGGAAATAATGATAATAATAATACCAGCAGCTAACGCTATTCATTGATTATTTACCACGTGCCAGGCCTTGTTCCAAGTGCTAACACATGTGATCCACACAACAAACAACTCAGTGAGGTTGTCACCCTCATTTTACAGAAAAGAAAATGGGGGCATAGAGTGGTTAATAGTCTGGCCAGGATCATGCGTCTGGTATGTGGTGAAGTTGGATTTCAAACCCAGGAAGTTTGGTTGTGGATTGCATGCTCTTAATCACTGTATTTTTCTGCATATTTAAAAAATTAAACTAGTGTTGGACTGCTCATCTGTGGCACTGGAAGCCAGTGGACATCCAAATGTCTTTTGAAGAATCTGTAAATTGTTTGTCACTGCCAGCAAACTGCATGTCAGTGTTTATAAGAATTGAGAAAATATACAGAGTGAAGGTCTGTCTCAAAAACAGTAATTCAGAAATGTGCTATCCGATCTCTCTCTGAACAACATGAGTAAAAGGTCTCAAGATAGAAGTATTGGAACTTATAAAATGTGTTAACCAGAAATATTCTAAGGGGGGTAATATAGGAGAAGTGAAAATTAACTTGTCTTAGTGGGATGGCTTAGTTATTTAATATAGTGTTAGAAAAATATCAATCATGACTATGAGGGTGGAAAAGTAGAATTGAAAAGCGTGATAGAAAGCTTCCAGATGAAGGAAGAAAAGAAAATGTGGAGCAATGTAACCAAACCAATAAAAATAAAATGGTAAGGAAGAACAAAAAAAGCATTTGTTGATATCACAAGTAGAAAATAAGATGTGGGGAATACAATGAAATGTATATCCATCATCACCAACTATGAATAAACTGTGAAGTACCCTCAAAAGGTCAGATATTAAAAGTAACACAGTTTAGTGTGGTCTCTCTCTCTCTCTTTCTCTCTCCCTTTCTCACTCTGTTCTTCTGTCTCTCTCCCTCTCTCCTCTGCTCCCCACCGTGTGTGTGTGTGTGTGTGTGTGTGTGTGTGTGTGTATTCAGTGACAAGGTTGAAAATGAATGGGCGAAGATAAACTAGGCAAATGAAATTAAAATAAAGCAAAAGTGGTTAATATTCGTGTCAGTTAGCCGGGCGCGGTGGCTCACACCTCTAATCCCAGGACTCTGGGAGGCCGAGGCGGGCAGATCACCTGAGGTCAGGAATTTGAGACCAGCCATGGCAACATGGTGAAACCCCATCTCCACCAAAAAATACAAAAATTAGCTCGGCACGGTGGCATGCGGAAGGCTGAGGCAGGAGAATCACTTGAACCCGGGAGGTGGAAGTTGCAGTGAGCCGAGATTGCACCATTGCACTCCAGCCTGGGCAACAGAGCGAGACTCCATCTCAGAAAATAAATAAATAATAATGTCAGACTAAAATGTCAAGGCCAAAAATACTGACTTGCATAAAGACAGATATTTTGTATTTGCAAGTTGCAGTCCTTGAAGATGCTGTAAACCTTTATACAGCACAACAACCCTAGCCACGTGGCACCCACATAAGCAGGACAAAAAGCTCCAGGAAATACAACTTGATTAGAAAACATTTATGAGAATTTAAAGTCCTCCTTTCAGAATCTGACATATCAAGAAAACAAAAATAAGTAAGGCTATAGAGAATTTGAGTAATATAATCAACAAGTTTGATTTTTTGATTCACTAGGATCCCATTTGAAACCCGAGACGGAGGTGTGAGATACAAGAAAAAGTGGTACTAATCTGGGAGTCCAGTGAAAAGAAGTAACAGGATGAAATCTGAGATTTCCTAGAAAGCAACTCATCCAAATTAGAATTAAAAGTTAGTTGTATCCTGGAAATACACTTTAAAAAGTGGACTGAATTCTAAGAAATGATATAACATGATAAAGAAACCAAAAACTTAGGGACATCAGGAGAGAGAGAGAGAGCGCGCGCGTGCGAGCGAGAAATACCAAAAACGATTAGGAAAAAGTGAGATTCTTAAGAGGCTATAGCTGTTGAAAGGAAATTTTAAAAAATATGTTTATTAATAAGTCATCATATTGACATGATATTCCAGCTGAATTATATTTATCCTTTAAAAAATAGATGATGCTTTTATTATTTATACTTAGGAAGTTTTAAAAGTTAGTTTTCTGAAGCTCGTATAACCTTTACCATACTTGGTAAAAGTAAATTGAAATAAGATCATCTTAAGAATTTAGATGGAAAAATTCTAAATATTAGTTAACTTAGTCACATAGTGTTAAAAGAGTAGCATTTTCTTAGAATGCAAAGATAGTTCAACAATAGGAAGCCTACCAACATAATTTATTGAATCAACAGTTTAAAGGAGAAAGGCCATTTGATTCTATTATTAGATGTTGAAAAGGCATTTGATAATTAAAACTCTGAAGTATAATAAAAATTACAGTGAAACTACTCAAGTTACGGGACTAATAATAGCATTTACCATCTAAAAGTGGTTGTGAGGATTTAACTACTTAATACAGGTAAAAACCATTAGAACAGTGTCTCACAGAAATTATTCATTGTTAGCTATTTTTATTACTTAAACATGACAAAGTTGATTTACAAAAAAGGGGCAAATATTTCATGGAATGGAAAACATTTTGGTTCAAGTCATGAAAAAGAATTGTTTGTTCTTGCCACTATATTCAGCATAATTTTTTTGAGGTTTAATTTATCTAAATGTAGTAAGAGTAGAAAACGAAATAAATGATATAAATGCTAGAAGAGGAAATAAAATATTTTAATTATATTACTAGAAAATTCATGAGACTACTAAAAACCTGTTAAAATTAGTTTATTTGATAACGTGAATATTAAGATAAATATAAAAAATAAATGAATAGTGCTTCATTGTGGGAATAACCAATCAGAAATGGAAAGGGAAAAAAGAATCTTATAAAAATACTCACAGGTAAGTTTAATACAATTATTCTGTACCAGGAAAAGAAAATGACTCTATCCTTAAGTTAGAATTTAAGACAAGTCAAACCAGATCTCAATAAAAGTTGTCAGCCTTTCTATAATTAACATGAATTTAATTCAGTTCAATCTAGAAACCTAGTATATCATTTAGAAATTAGGTAAGATGATTTTAAAGTTCATGTGGAAAACATATTTCTAAGAATACCCAAGAAAATATACTTTATATTTTTGAGTCCCTCTTCCTTTTCTCTCCTACGAACACATACCTCATGGAGCAGAGTGGGGAAGAAAGCAAACATGCCATTTTGGTGGCATTTTCCCATTAATTTCAGTGTAGATGGAAATCTACAGAGAGTCAGAGGGGTAATTGTACATTATGTCTTTACGTATGTTTTGACTGTTTCACTTTTTATAAGGAATATGTTATCTTTAATTGATTTCATGTAGAAAATTTAATAGAGAAGAGTTTAATGACTGTTCACTCTTTAGTTGTAATCCTGTATTATTAAACTAAAAAATAAAAGCATGTAATTGACTGACTTGGGATGTTTAAGAAATGCATCAGATTTTTAAAATACCTACTAAAACACTGAAATGTAATTTATTTCTGCTTTCCTGAATGGTGCTTTCTACAAAGGCAAGATAATTTTTAATTCAAAAATTCTGAAAATAATTTTCTGTCTTTTTTCTTTCAAAGGTATGCAACCACTCATGTATTCGGTTCAGGAAGCATTAAATGCCAGACCATGGTGGATTCGTATGGGGACTGACATTTGTTACTATAAGTAAGTGTTTTAAGAATATTAATAGAACGTCAGCTTACAGAAGGCAGTATTAAGTACATCCTGTTTCAGTGTAAAAGGAAACAGTAGAGTTATTATTGCATACTTTGAATTGTGGTGCTATGCTTTAGTAATTCTAGAAAATCCTTTCGAACTTGAGATCCACTTGCGGAGTGTATACAGTAGAAGTAAAATGTGTTGTATAGGCAGATAGACTTAGGTCCAGGCCGTGTTTCCACCACTTAGAGAGTTATGTGTCCTCAGCTTTTCCAGCTTTAAAACTCTGGAAACTTTATTGAATAAAACTGAAATTAGAAATTACGAGTAGTAATTTGCAGTAGCTTTTTGTTGTTCCTGTGATATCAAGTATAACTCTTAGTTTTTCCCTTTTTATATTAACACACAAATATTTACTTCATTGTAATTTCCAAAATGTTAACTGGAGATGTGTTCCAAATACAGTACATCAGCTTACACAGTTCATCTTTGACTGTAAATATGTGATCTACTTATAGCAAGTTAGAAATAAGGGCTAGAAGCCGGGTGTGGTGGCTCACGCCTGTAATCCCAGCACTTTGGGAGGCTGAAGTGGGCAGATGACCTGAGGTCAGGAGTTCGCGACCAGCCTGGCCAACATGGTGAAACCCCGTCTCTACCAAAAATACAAAAATTAACTAGGCATTGTAGTGCGTGCTTGTAATCCCAGCTACTCAGGAGGCTGAGGGAAGAGAATCGCTTGAACCTGGGAGGCGGATGTTGCAGTGAGCCGAGATTGCACCACTGCACTCCAGCCTGGGTGACAGAGCGAGACTCCATCTCAAAAAAAAAAATAAATAAATAAATAAAATATAACAAAATAAAAATAAAATAAAATACAAAGAATTAAGTGCTAGAAATCGTTTCCTACTTCTGTGGAACAGTTTGATTATTCTTCAGCTCCACCTCTAAGTACTCGAGGATTCTCATGTATCTTGCTTCTCATTTTTACTCTGTGTCTGCAAATGTTTCCAGGTAATGTTCATTGCTGATTCCACTTGGCACCCTTGTTTCTTCTCTGTTACTAAGTTCAATCCTGACGTTTCTGTATGGTGAATTTTGACTTTTTAGATTGTGCTTAACTGGCACTAATGCCCCTCTTTTTTAGTTTTATCAATTAGAGGAAGGCTTCTAAAATTAAACTGTTTTGACACGGCTTTGGAAAAAACTTGGTCTTAAGTACTCTTATTTTCTGGGAAAGAAAATCTTCCTTGGGAGTCATCTCAGTAAGATTTCTTCCTTACTCTTACTAGCAAAATGAATAGCAAATAAATGAGAAACAGAAGTAAAGGTAATATGTAATTCATCTGCACCATAATACATCTTGTACTTATTTTAATGGTAGACTAATATAAAAAATAGAAACATATATAATATGTTTCTCATAAAGTTAGGTGAAGCGACCTGAGCAGTGCTTGGCTAGATTTTAGCAGAATTATTTAGACTATTAAAGAATGAAACAATGTTTTTCAAAATGCATTCTTTCTTTCACGCTTCTTTATGTTGTCACATTAGAAATTGTCAATCGAGGAATGCTTTTTCATATTGCAAAATGAATGATCGTAGCAGGACAAGTTGTTCTGTTCTATGTAAGGGGTGATGGCAAGGAGTTTTATATTTTTAGTTTAGGTTCTGTCTTTTCTTTTGGCTACTACTTCCTGATCTGTAAGTGGAGTTCAATTCAACAAACATTTATTAATCACTTTCTATGTAAGACTGTATTCTAGTTGTTTTCCTTAAGCCTGAGATAGCTTTATTTTAATTTTAATTTTTTTTATTTTGATTTTAATTTTTTTTTTGAAACACAGTCTTGCCCTGTTGCCCAGGCTGGAAAGCAGTGGTGTGATCCGGCTCGCTACAGCCTCAAGAGCATATCATCATTCCCAGGCTCAAGTGATCCTCCCACTTCAGCTTCCCCAGTAGCTGGGACTACAGTTGTGAACCAGCTAATTTTGTCTTTTTTGTAGAGACTGGGTTTTCACCATGTTGCGATCCATCTGCTTGAGCCTCCCAAAGCGCTGGGATTACAGACATGAACAAAAGTGCCCGGCCTGAAATTTAGATGATAAGGATTAAAATCTGTTTTTGCATTGTGCCGTAACTTTTCATGTCAGCTAAGTCCTGTGATGCTTGTTTGTCTTATCTATAAAATGGAATAAAACTGCTTTTCACCATTATATGACATAATGTATGTTTCACTGGTTTATAAGCTAGAAACTGCCATATAGCTATAATGTGGTAGTATAAATACCTCTCCAATTAAATGTTAAACTTTTGAGGGAAAAGAGTTGGCAAGGACTAGTTTTTGAACTTGTTTTGCATTTTTGTTAATCCTTAGCACTCTGTCATTGGGTATCTATTCAAGATATTGTGCATAAGTTAATGAAGACTATATCAATTTGAAAATACTTTGAACATTGATGTGCACGGAAAAATAACCTATAGGCCCTGGTTTTTCTTCATTTCATGGCTTAAATGATACAAGATGATTCAGAATTTTAGAAATTAAGTTGTTAGAGCATCTAAGTCAGCATATGTCAGCAGTATTTAGAGTCTGTAAAGTAATGTATAGTTTTAAAAACTTTATTATGGAAATCTTCAAACATTTACAAAAAAACAGAGAATAAGATAATGAGGCCCCATATATTCATCACCCAGTTTCAACAGTTATCAACACATGGTGAAGCTTGATCAACTTCAGGTTTGATTTTTGGCAATAACTCCTGGCCTCAGGTGATCTGCCCACCTCAGCCTCCCAAAGTGCTGGGATTACAGGCGTGAGCCACTGCACCCGACCTCTAGCACTTACTTCTAATTTGCTATATGTAGATCACATATTTACAGTCAAAGATGAACTGTGTAAGCTGATGTACTGTATTTGGAACACATCTCCAGTTAACATTTTGGAAATTAAAACTTATACTTCCACAATGAATTTTTAAGGCCATTTTCAGATACTGTATTTTATCCGTATATACTTACATGCGTATTTCTAAAAGACAAAGGCTGTTTAAGACAATCTAACCACAATGCCGTTATCACAACACAGAAAGATTAGGAAAATTTCTTACTGTGATGAAATATCCAATGTTGAAACTTCCCCAATTGCCTCTAAATGGTGTTTTATAGTTTTATTTAATCAGAATCCGGCTAAGGATCGCACATTACATTTGATTTTTGTTGACATGTCCCTTAAGTCTGTTAATTTATAGGCTTCCCTTTTCTCTTTTTTTAAATTTCTCATTTTGTTAAAGAAGCTGGATTGTCATGTAGGGTGTTGCACATTTGGATTTTATTGGATTTCATCCCTGTGGTGTTAACAAGTACTTCTGTTTCACCAGTTTCCTATAAACTGTTAGTTAGATCTAGAAGCTTGATCAACTTCAGGTTTGATTTTTGGTTAGATCTAGAAGCTTGATCAACTTCAGGTTTGATTTTTGGTTAGATCTAGAAGCTTGATCAACTTCAGGTTTGATTTTTGGCAAGAATACTTAATAGGTGGTGCAATGAATTCCCATTGCATCATGTCAGGAAACAACATCATCTCTGATTGTTTCTCTTTTTGTAATCATATTGATTAGTGAACCCAGGTCTTGTAGCCTGATCCATCCACGTGAAGGTATCCATCAGCCTTTCCTCTCTTGATTGTAGCAGCCATTGATGATCATTTTGTAGATTCAGTAATGTGTATGGATGTCAAAGAATGGGGTTCTAAAAATTTTTTTTGACGTGAAGAGTATTAGCTCATTTAATTAGTAAATTCAGAAGTGAAAATTTATGTAGTGTCATCGGCTAATAACAGTTAACTGCTTTATGAGTACTAAGTTTTTTTTTAATAGGGTATTTAAGTTACACTTTTTATAGACTCGGGTTTTTCTTTTTTCCCTGAAGTTCTATTTAATAAAAGTAACAAGGAAAATCAGTTTTTGTGTGGATGAAATGAACATGTTTTATGCTTTTTTATTGTAGAAATCATTTCTCAAGAAGTTCAGTTGCTGCAGGTGGGCAAAAGGGAAAATCCTACTATACAATTACATTTACTGTCAGTTTTCCACATAAGGATGATGTTTGCTACTTTGCTTATCACTATCCATATACGTATTCAACTTTACAGGTAAGAAGTCTAAATTAAATTGTATTATATGGATATGTGTAAGATAGTGGAAGAAAATTGAGTGTAGTTAAATATTCTAACATAAGGAAAATGAAGTTTAGTTAAATATCATAACATAAGAAAAGGGTTTAGTGTTGAAGATTTTGGAAAATACTACAATATTTCTTGAGGAGTGAAATGGGAATGTGATTCTTGTTTTTTTTTTAATAGAAGTATTAAGGAACTTTGACATGATTTTTACTTCCCATCTTTTGTTGAAATCCACAGTTCTCTGAGCTAAGATTCCATAATTACAAATTTTAAGCAGGTGAGATTTCTGCATGTTTAACCAGAATCTCATAGAAAGTAGAATATTAGGAAAATGTGGATGCAATTTGAGATTTTTGAAGGAAAAATCGAGATCATTTTCTGAAGGAAATGGTTTTATTATGGAGACCTAGATCCAGGTTTTTAAGAATCTGGGGTATAAGAGTTGTTTTGTGTGAGACCTTTTGAGATTTTGAATATTGGCAAAATGAAACTAAAAAACAAAATAAACAAACAAGTCTAGTAATTAAATATCAACTGTGGTTGATATTTATTCTCAGAACAGAATATCTATTCTAATGGTCAAGGATCATGAAGGTGTGATCAATTTACCAATAAAGAAATTGGAACACTATAATTAGAAACAAGCTCCCAAATTATCAGAGAGGAGAAAATGAAAGAAAAACGTAGTCTATAGAGCAGAAGAGAGATCAAACGTAAGAAGACTAAATGAGGCTTACAGCCTTAAATGAGACTTACTGTACTTTAATAAAGGTTACAACCTACCATAAAGGTACAATGTTCATGTATCTTTCTGTGCTTAGTAGTTCTACTTTTGGGTAATTTATCCTAGGAAAACAAGTAAGAATGCACATAAAAATATATTTTCAATGTTTTTATTTACCTGGTTTTATGTTATTGTTCTTTACTATTGTGCCTTTTAATGTATTTAGAATTCTCCTGCTTTCTTTCAGTCCCCCTACCATGGTGTTTTCCAGATATGACCATTGTTTCTCACCTGGGCTTCTGCCAACCTCTTTGTAACCGGTGTCCTAGGATTCAGTTTTGCCCCCTTTGCTTTTCATTAGTTACCCCCCCCGACAAACCCCAGACGGTAGCCAAAGAGTTCTTTTATAGCTAATCTTATCACAAAATACCCTGCTTAAAACTCTTCAGTGATTTCCCTTGCCCTTTGTATGAAGTCTAAAATTCTTACCATGATTCACCCTGTCCTTTTTCTAATAATCCCCCCTTTTTTTTTTTGCCATATCCACATACTATTTGAAGTATTATCTATCTTTAAATAGACTTTAAAATAGATTACTCTTTGAAGTGTATCCTTGTCCTCAATTAATATCCATGAAATCATTTAAATTATATCCTCATCCTCAGTTAATATCTGTGAAATCCATGAAAGATTTAATGTGCTAGACTTGTTTCTAATTTACATAAAATATATACCTATTAAACTTCTAAAATGTTACCTACATATCACTTAGTTGTCTCAATTGCCAGTGGTATGTATACTATGCTTTGGGAAAGACCTGTCTACCAGGCCCTTCATTCTGTGTCAGATTCTTTGTTTCTTGCCTTTGTAGCTATAATGAATCTTACTGAATTCTTTGAAAAGCCCTGTTCTGTCTTGTGGTCTTCCTAATATTTTTACTTCTGCCTGCAGTATTCTGTCCTCTTCACTCGTCCTTTGGAGTTTAGTTTAAATGTAGTTTTCTCTAGAAGACCTTCCCTGACTGCCCAGACTTGGCTAGGCTCCCCTCCCCTTATTACAGGCTCCCATAGCACTCTCTATTTTTCCTGGGGTAGGGTTCATTTATTCATTGTCATATCCCCAATGCCCTGTACAGTTTCTGGAAAATAGTGACCACTCAGTCAACAGTGATTATGTGAAAGAACATAGGCAAAAGTTGGAAAACCAACTGAATATCTAAAAATAGGGAATTGAACAATTTATTTTTGGTATAACCACATCGTAAGACCATTAAAACTTGTATTTTCAAAAAATACACATTTAAAATGTTTAATGATGTGGTATGGTATTCATAATTATGAATATATATGTGTTTGTGTGTATGTATAAATTTTTAAGTGATAAAATCAGATTATAAAAGTCTGTAATCATGGTTTTGCTTACATACCTTGTGTTAGTGGTAATCTAGGCGGTGCAATTGTGGATGTTTTAAATTTTTAAAACATTAAAAAATTTTTTTCTTTTTTTTTTTGCTGTGTTTCAGACATTTTACAATAAATCCATATTAATCTTGAAATCAGGAAAATAAATTGTTAAAATTTGTGCTACATAATTTTTATTTTTCAAATTTTAGATTGTTGCTGTTACAGGTCTATTATCACTCACAATTTCAAAATTGAAAAGGCTTTGAAAACCAACAGGTTTTTTGGAACTCATTTGGAGGCAAAGCCTGACCTGAATTTATTTAGAATATTGATTCCACTTAGGGTGATTCTTCATATGTTTTGCTGCACAAATAATGTGTGTATTACAGATTGCTACCCCTGACCCTGTTGGTGGGACTGCATAATTAATGATTTAAACAATATATTGCCTTTTTCAAGTTTTCCAAACACTGATGTTTAGATTACATCTGGCCCTGAGGGTTTTGGATAAGGGGTTAAGAATCTGATTCACTTCTAGTTATGTGGAGATCTGGATGCATTATTTCTGTGTATCATGGGGACTTTTTAAGTGATTGTATACTTTGTTTTAAAATTTTTATCAAGATGCATCTTCAAAAATTGGAATCAGCACACAATCCTCAGCAAATCTATTTTCGGAAAGATGTGTTATGTGAAACCCTGTCTGGAAACAGCTGCCCCTTGGTGACTATAACAGCAATGCCAGAGTCTAATTATTATGAACATATCTGTCATTTCAGTAAGTTTGTCTTCCCAACTCACAATAGCAGTCATTCTCACCCACTTTGATTTGCTTTATCTGTATTTTATAATGGAAATGATAATAGGAACAGATACCAGAAGACTTGGGCTCTAGTCTTGGCCCTGCTATTGTTTAGCTAGCCATGGGCCCACCTCTGGGCTTCAGTTTCCTTATCCTGAAAATAAAGGGCTACGTGAGATGTTCTCTGAGGTCTCTTTTGCTACTACTGTTGTTAGTTCTATCCTTAGAAATTGTATTCAAAGTAGAATACAACAAATTATTTTAAGAGGTCATGTAATAATATTATCAATTTAGAAATGAACTGATTTTACTTGTAAATAAAACAACCAGAAACCTATCAATTGTTTTGATAGCTGGTACTGAATAGCTACTCATTTTTCACTACCATTTATATTTTTTTAAATTGCCTCGAATGTACAGCTGTAGTAATAAAAATAAAACTGTTTCTGTTTGATACGAACGCAAAGTATTTTCAGGAAACAGAGCTTATTGTGTATGAAAATATGAGTGATTAGCTGAATGATTATTTTGTAGATTTGTGTATCTAAATGTATATAGTGAAATTTTGGAGGCTAAATCTCTGAGCAGATAAACTTTTTTCTCTATGCTTATCAGAGCAACTGTAAGACAGGGCTAAAATTATATTTTCTTTCTTTTCACCATGATTTTATGAAAAAATAGTTTTATATTTTAAACTTCCCCCAAGTACTTGTTCTTTATAAAATTAACATTATACTAAATAACTAATTTTACATGTTAAATTAGTCATTGGGAAATAAATAAGTGGATCAAATACTACTTACTGTTTTATGTCCTGTTATGAGCTCCTTCGGGATATGGTTTTATCGGTTTTTATATTTGTTTATTTTATAGGGCCTAGTTCAGTGCTTGTAGGATGCACCATTGGGTTCTATTAATTTATATCAGAATGCACAATTGAGTTAGAGACATTTTCTAAAGCCCCAAAATAAAATATGCAAACTTTTAGTAGCTGTTCATTTTAATTTGAGATTTTATGTGTACTTTAGGAAATCGCCCTTACGTTTTCTTGTCTGCTCGGGTACATCCTGGAGAAACTAATGCAAGTTGGGTTATGAAAGGAACGTTGGAATATCTCATGAGCAATAACCCCACTGCTCAGAGCTTACGAGAATCTTATATTTTTAAAATTGTCCCTATGTTAAATCCAGATGGTGTCATCAATGGAAAGTAAGTTAAGCAATAGTTATAGAATATATTCTAGACCATTTCGGTTGTCCTGTATAAACTTGTTGAAATAACAGTGTCCAGGTTAACAAATTTAGTGATTTTTCTAGAATAAAGAAATTTTTGGTGGGAAATTAAGATAAACTTTTAAATGAAAATATATTTTGGATACTAGTAGCAGTATGAAATTATGAGAAATTCTGTATCCATGGGAATATGCTTTCATAAAATGCTTGAATTGTTTTAGAAAAATCACAATGTCAGGTTGTAAGAAAGATTAACTCATACCTCTCATATTCCTTTATTTTTTTTGTTAGTAGCGTGAACCTAGATTGTTCTAAGATTAAGATCCTTCTGGGATCTCTTGGAATGTTAGCCCCACCTGCTAAGCTCTTCCTGATATGAGGCGTAGTTTTTGACAGGAGTTCTTTAGCGGGGGAATAGTGGAAGATAATTACTTTGTAAGAGGTGGCTGCATATAGTTAGTATAGTACATTTATTCTGGTAATTTGACAAGGTCTCTGTAGTGCCAGTCTAAAAGATGGGATTTAGTCTGGTTGTCATGAATATCTCCAAAGATGAGGATAACTTGTCTTACTTGAATAAAAGTAGCATGAATATTTCTCATATTTTAGGAAACTACTGAATTTTTTAAATATAGAATTTCTTAATATGTTACGGTTATGGAACTAAAATGATGTCTATTTTTAATTGAGAAATATATTGACCAGTTAGAATTCTATTTGTCATCACTTTATGATTATTTGCTTATTTGCATGATAGCTTTACTACTTAGTACCCATAAATAAACAAAAAGGTATTTGGTTTTTTACAACAATATATACTTTTCATATACTTGTCTTTCTCAGAAGAAGCACCTAGATAGCACTTTAATTGATGAAGTCAAGATATAGCATGCTAACATAAATTATTATGTAGTCAGAATGGAAAATGTGATTATTAATACATTTTTATAAAATATGGAAGAAAACCCTGGAATTAAGAATTAATTTTTTCTATATTTTGAAAATTTTGATTATGAATCTGGAAACTTACCACAGTTAAATGCTTGTGACACAAAAGCTTGCACATAGCAAACAATAAATGTTTACATAATGAATATAGTATGCATTTGGTTGAGCTTACCATCTATACCTATTTGAAATGCTTAGTGGAATAGAATCATAAAGTTAAACCAGAAATGTATATAAGGGTTTAAGAAGTGTATATAAGGGTTTATTGGTACCAGCGTTTTTCTGTCTTTGTGTTGATGTACATGTAGTCATCGCTGTTCTTTAAGTGGAGAGGATTTGAATAGGCAGTGGCAAAGTCCAAATCCGGATTTACATCCTACAATTTACCATGCTAAGGGGCTGTTGCAATACTTGGCTGCAGTGAAGCGTTTACCCTTGGTAAGTAGCAATACTTGTTTTTACTTGGTATAGTTAAAGATAAAATGTCATTTTTTATTATCAAGCACTTGTGTGATAATCATGAGGTCAAATTAATCCATTATGTTAGTGGTCTTAATTTTATAAGGTTGAATGTTTCTAATTCTCATAAGCCTTCTTTATTTTCCCTTTTTGGTTATGAATATTGGCAACTCTTGGTTGTAAGTTTTAGATATTTAACTTCACTGTTTGAACATCGCTAAGGTAACAATATGAATCTTCCAGATTCTCAAACTAGAAACTTATTTCTGAGTTTTCTAGTCAGCTCTGAAGCTGTTAAGTCTCTACTACACACATGGGAAATGTAGTCCAGGCATGACTGGACTGGACTATGTACATATATATGCTCCTCCTGTTCTCACCAGCTTTTGATTAGAATGTTCCTGTTATATTAGTGTGTATATTATTTAATCTTTCTTTAGGAAAGATAGAAAAACTTTGCAGAGGAGTAAAACTGACATGTCCTTTATTTTTAATTTTTTTTAAATGATGCACTTAAAAATTAAATTAAAACCATACCCTTCTTAATGGTGTTTTTGTATAGGAGCATTTTCTTGTTTTTTGTTGTTGTTTTTATTTATTTTTTATTTTTATTTATTTTTTTTTTGAGACGGAGTTTTGCTCTTGTTGCCCAGGCTGGAGTGCAGTGGCACGATTTCGGCTCACTACAACCTCTGCCTCCCAGGTTCAAGGAATTCTCTTGCCTCAGCCTCCCAAGTAGCTGGAATTACAGGTGCCCACAGCCATGCCCAGCTAATTTTTGTATTTTTAGTAGAGACGGGGTTTTACCATGTTGGTCAGACTGACGTCGAACTCCTGACCTCCAGTGATCCGCCCGCCTTAGCCTCCCAAAGTGCTGGGATTACAGGCATGAGCCACTGCTTCAGGCCAAATTAGGTAAATGTTTTCACAGCCATTTGGGGCACCAATCACCACAACTGTAGATTGGAACTATAATGGAATGTATTGTTTTTTAAACCGTGAATAGTAAACACAAAGGTGATATAGGACCTTTAAAGGATTTGGCAATTCTAGAATTAATTATAGATCCTTTCCCAAACTAAGTGTTATTACTTTCGTTGGTTCTAATTGTTAAATGGTGGTTCTTTTACAATAAAAAAGACCAAGGGACACAGACCTACATGTTTATTGGCTTGATATTAACTACCTTTACTTAGCAACATATGAACTTGGAGCCTTTTAATTTTTAAAATATGTATTTTCAAGGTTTATTGTGATTATCATGGCCATTCCCGAAAGAAGAACGTATTTATGTATGGTTGCAGCATCAAAGAGACAGTGTGGCATACCAATGATAATGCAACTTCATGTGATGTTGTGGAAGATACGGGATACAGGGTAATTATTACAAATGAGTCATGAGTTTTTGAATTTCAAACATGCGTAAAAGTACAGAAAACAACATATATGAACTCAAAACTACTCAATAAATACTGACGTTTTGCCATTTTTGTTTCAGATTTTTCATTTTAAAAGTTTTTTGTGTTTATATTTTTTGTCTGTTTGGAATTAATGTTTGTGTGAGATGTGGGGATCTATTTCTGTTTTCTCTGTGAATACCAGTTGGCTTGTACCGTGAACTAGCTCGTACCTCCTTCCTCTGTACCTCCGTCCTCTGTCAGTTTGATGACGCCATCTGTTACATACCTTATTTCGTATATATGGCTGTATTGCGAGGCTATTATTATAGCCATTCTTGTTTCATTCTTTGCATACAATATTGCTTTCATTACTATAGGCTTATAATTAATATTGATATCATGTAGGGCAAATTTTCCTTTCTTATTCTTTTAAAAATTGCTTTGACTTTTTTTCTTTGTACTTGTGAATTTTAGGATCCATTTGGGATAAACTTTGTTCGAATTTGCATTAGAGCTGCCTTGAATTTAAAGTTGGAGAGAATTATTATAATATGTAATATTGCTATCTGTGACCATTGCCTATGTGTCTATTTAGTCAAGTCTTATATTTGATAAAGTATGCAATTTTTTCACGTAGGTGTGAAATGTTTGTTAGATTTATTCCCAAATACTTTATGAATTTTGTTGCAGGTGGGAATGGATTTTTTCCCCACATATCTTCCTCCCCTCAATTGGTCATTGATGGTACATAGGAAAGCTATTGATTATTTTTTTTGTTTTCAGAAAAAATTTCTGCAAATTTTTCAGATTCTTCTACAAAGGATTACATATAAGCATGACATCACATTTCACAGTAGCAACACTGGAAGCAAAACTTTGTGGAGTAAAGCCTTCATAATTTTCAACTAGATTTCCAACCTGTAATTTTCATACCCCATTCTAACTATCAGTAAGTGTGAAAATAAAAAAGGATGTTCTCAGACACTAAAGTCTCAAAAATTTACCTCACAAATAGCCTTTCTCTGGAAGCTGCTGGAAGACATTCTTGCCAAAGTAAAGGAATGTATGAAAAAGGAAGGCATACAGAAATTAAGTTCAAGAGAGAGGCAAAGCCCAGGATAAAGGTGGAGGGAGAGCCCAAGAATGTATGTAAAATGCCCAACATGTCAACAGTCAACAAATATTTCTGCCATGCGACCTTCAGAAAATAGAGTTTTATTAGGTTAGACTGCATTAAATAAAGGAAACCAAGTAGATTAGCAGAGCTCAGTGATATAGAAAAGGGGAATATTTAGTTGAGACCCAGGTAAAAAAATGTAAGAAAATGAGACTAGTGAGAGGGCCAGAGAATGGGAGAAAGCTAGATGAGGAGCATGTGCACAGAGCCTTCCCTAGGCTGCTCTCTGGAACAGCACCATCATTGCCACCACTGCCTCACCCAGTCGTTTTTGCTTGGATCATACTTCACTTCTCAGGGAATTCTCACTTAGTCCCCAAAACGAAATCAGATCAGACATCTATAGGATTCTGTCTCCTTCATAACACTTAAGAATTATAATTGTAAGGTTTTCTGTTATTTGATTAATGGGTTTCTCAGTAAGCGCCACATGCCCAGCAAATATGTCTGATTTGCTCATTTTGTCAACATTGCCACTAGATAGCACAATACCTTATTCATAATAAGTACTCAATAAATATTTGTTGTTAGGTGGGTTGATGGATGAATGGCAGACAGATGTGTGGGAAGGTAAATGCAAAATAGTTTTTCCATTGTAAGAGATAAAATTGGCCAGGCGCGGTGGCTCACGCCTGTAATCCCAGCATTTTGGGAGGCTGAGGCGGGCGGATCACGAGGTCAGGAGATCGAGACCACGGTGAAACCCTGTCTCTACTAAAAATACAAAAAATTAGCTGGGCGCGGTGGCGGGCGCCTGTAGCCCTAGCTACTCAGGAGGCTGAGGCAGGAGAATGGCGTAAACCCGGGAGGTGGAGCTTGCTGTGAGCCGAGATCTCACCACTGTACTCCAGCCTAGGGGACAGAGTGAGACTCCGTTTCAAAAAAAAGAGAAAAAGATAAAATTAACTCTCTTTGGTCTCAGTTTTTTTCATTAAAATTATCTCGTCCCAAATTTCTTTGATTAATTTTTTGAATTTTGTTGTGAGAGGAAACGTAAGATGATACTGTAATTAGAGTAAATAATGCACTTTTCTCCCAAATTTCATTTCTCAAGATGTTAACAGGTGTTTCATACAAACCTCCTCTCACCAGTAGTTGTGTAATTAGTTACATCAGGTAATTGCATTAGACACAGCCAACTTTGTTTCTTTTCTTTAGGAAATGTAAGCTTCTTACATTTCCAGGGTTGTGGGGCGGGTGTGTATGTGGGTGTTTGTGTGCACATGTGTGAAAGTGGAGTATTTCCCGTAATTTTATAATCATATTAGTTCCTATTGCTGTTATAGCAAACTACCACAAACACAGCAAAACAAGTGGATTGACTTACAGTTCTGCAGATCAGAAGTCGAATGCAGGGCTCACTGGGTTAAAATCAAAGTGTCATCAACTACATTAATTTTTGAGGCCCTGTGGTGGAAGTGTTTTCCTTGTTCTCCTCCACACCCCTAGCATGTCTGTGTTCCTTGCGTCATGGTCCCTTTCAGCCAGGAATCAAATCTGACCTCTGCTTCCATTGCTACATCTCCTTCTCTTCTTCTGCTGCCTTCCCCTTTCCCTTATGAGAGCCCTTGTGATGGCAAGGGCCACTCAGATAATCCAGGATAATCTTACTATCTCAGATTCTTAACTGAATCACATATGGACAGCCCCTTTTGCCATATAAAGTAACATTCCTAGATTCTGGTGATTAAGACATTTTTGATGGCGACTATCATACCATGGAACCTGTTTTTTTTTTTTTTTTGCGGATGGGTTGGGAAAGGATGGACTAATACACATAAATGCTATGTTTCTGATGATAGATCATAGTACTGCTTTGTCCTTTTAGTGCAAGTGTTTATGTTTTTTGGGAAAATACAAAAAATTATGACATATAAATTGAGTGTCTTTTTTTTCTTGAGATGGAGTCTCACTCTGTCACCCAGGCCAGAGTGTAGTGGTACGATCTCAGCTCACTGCAGCCTCCGTCTCCCAGGTTCAAGTGATTGTCCTGCTTCAGCCTCCCGAGTAGCTGGGATTACAGGTGTCCACCACCACTCCTAGCTAATTTTTTTTTTTGTATTTTTAGTAGATATGGGGTTTCACCATTTTGGCCAGGCTGGTCTTGAACTCCTGACATCAAATGATCCGCCTGCTTTGGCCTCCCAAAGTACTGGGATTACAGGTGTGAGCCACCGTGCCCAGCCTAAATTGAGTGTCATTTGAAAAAATAACTAATCAATACTCTTCAAAAGTGTCAAGATTATTAAAGTTATAAGACTGAGGAACTGTTACAGACTGCAGGAGGCTAAAGAGGAACAGTAACTAAATGCAATGTGAGATTCTGGATAGGATCGTGAAACACGGCATTAGAAAAACTGATGAAATTTGAATAAGGTCTATCAATAGTATTGTATCAATTCTAATTTTTTGATTCTGATACTGAACTATGGTCAAGATATTAACATTAAGGGTGACAGAAAAATGAAAATTCTACTGTTTTTGCACCTTTTCTCTAAGTTTAAAATTAGCTTAAAATAAAAGGTTTACAAAACAAATATTTATTATTATAGGTTAAGTATCCCTTATCTAAAATGCTTGGGACTAGAAGTGTTTTAGATTTCAGATTTTTTTTGTTTCTTGGAATATTTGTATTATACTTGCTGGTTTGAGCATTCCTAATCCCAAAATCTGAAATCCAAAGTGCTCCAACGAGCTTTTCCTTTGAGCATCATGTTGACATTAAAAAAGTTTTGGAATTTGGAACATAATGGCTTTTTTAATTGAAGTTAAATCATATATTTGCTTCCAGTAAGGGGAACATCATAGCATCCTTCCAGTAAAGTGAATGTCATAGCATATGATGCTATGGAAATATGTAATTTAACTTCAACAAAACGATTAGCTTTTTAGGGATGTTTTAATATTGCTAAATATTATGGATAGTGGATCATCATTCCTGAATGAGATGACTAACAATAATGTAAATTAGTACTTTTGTTTGTTTGGTTGACTGAGTATCCCTGATTCTTAATAGGGATTAAGTAAATATTTGTTGAATGGATGGATGAATTAATTATACCTATAGACCAACATGTAACAATTATAGTACCGTGTTTGTATTGCGCTTACAGCTTTTAGTGTTGTGCTTATAGCTTTCATATGAATTTTCTGTGCCAGCCTCACAATGCTCTGTGATGTAGGCAGGGATCATCATTCCTTCTATGCAAATAAGTCCACTAAGACATCTGAGTCAGTTGACATACTTGAGGCCTTGGCCAAAATATGGTGTGCCTAGGACTGAAATGAGCTGTGTTGCTTTAAGTCCCGTGTGCTTTCTATTCTGTCACAGTGCCTCTCTTCCTACAGTTATGCCTAAACCAGTGCCCTAGGTTATTTTCCAAAAAACATTTTCGGTAACCTACTGCAGCTCTTAGCAGAACTTCAAAGCACATTTTCTTTTTGGGTGCTCTCTCTCTTCTTCCCCTCTCCTAAATAAATAAAATGATTAGAATTATATAAAAAATGGGGAAACACTCCAGATTTATATAAAGAAGTGAGTGAAAGTTATCTTTTCCTAGTCATTCTCTTAACACTAGGCAGTTTTACTGTGTATATTGTGAGACTTGCCTCTGAGCACATCCATATAGATATGCAAGTAGCGTATGCAGTTTTTGTCTTTTAATGTTTTTTAAACACTACATAGTAACTTTTTTCCCATGAGAATATTTATTGGTCATCTTTCCAGATGATCATCATGTCTGAATCTGTGTCAGTCTTTTAAACAGTCAGATAACATTTCCATTGTGCATTTTTGTTATTTTTGTAGACTGTGCCCAAATTTATTTACTTAGTGGTCTCTGTTGATAGTCGTTTAATAAGTTGCTAAATTGTCCTCCATAAAGATTGTACAAATTGATACTACCAAATACCATGAATAATAGTACGGTTTTTCCACACCCTTATTACATTGTACTATCATCTTTGCCAGGTGAAAATAATACCTGATTGTTAACTAGCATACCTATAATTATAAATAAGGTTGAGTTTTCCTATGTTTTGGCCAACTATAATCTGTGTCTTTTAAAATAATATTTTCTCGTATTTTCTGCTTACTTTTGTTCAGGTCATATAATTATTATTGTTTTTTAAATAAGAACTCTATAGGCCAGGCGTGGTGGCTCACACCTGTAATCTCAGCACTTTGGGAGGCCGAGACGGGCAGATCACCTGAGGTCGGAAGTTCGAGACTAGCCTGACCAACATGGAGAAACCCAGTCTCTACTAAAAATGCAAAATTAGATGTGGTGGCGCATGCCTGTAATCCTAGCTACTTGGGATGCTGAGGCAGGAGAATTACTTGAACCTGGGAGGCAGAGGATGTAGTGAGCCAAGATTGTGCCATTGCACTCCGGCATGGGCAACAAGAGTGAAACTGTATCTCAAAAAAACAAACAACAAAAACAGAAACAAAAAACCTCTCCATATATTACAAATATTTATTTTAATTTTTTGTTTATGATATATAGTAATTTAAAATTTTATCATATTTGTTAATTTCACAAATTGTTTTTTGGAGTTTTGAGGCTTAGAAAGATTTTTTTCATTCTAAACATTTTTTTGTTTGTTTTTGAGACGGATTCTCACACTTTGCCCAGACTGGAGTGCAGTGGTGTGATCTCGGCTCACCGCAACCTCTGCCTTCCGGGTTCAAGCGATTCTCTTGCCTCTGCCACCCACGTAACTGGGATTACAGGTGCCTGCCGCCACGCCTGGCTAATTTTTTGTATTTTTAGTAAAGACAGAGTTTCACTACATTGGCCAGGCTGGTCTTGAACTCCTGACCTCATGATCCACCTGCCTTGGACTCCCAAAGTGCCGAGATTACAGGTGTGAGCCACCACGCCTGGACCATTCTGAAGTTTTAAAAGTACAGTTCCATGTTTACTATTTCTAGTTTCATTTAAAAATATTTATTAATTTTAAGTTGATATTCTCAATCCAGCTAGAATTTAATTTAATGAAGAGTGACTTTAGATTGTTTTTCTTAATGGCTATCCAGTAGTGCCAGTATTTAATGAATGATCAGTCTGTTCTCCACTAATAATAAGTTTAATACATTTGGTTATAATTCTGAACTCTCTTTCTAGAGATGCATCTGTTCCTGTGTCAGTATCACAATTTAACTTAGTTTAGATCTGTAAGCTAGTGTGATATGTTGGATTATTTCTCTAGTTACAGCCTTTCCCCCAACCCTACAATTTCTCAGGGTATACTTCTATATTTATGCTTTCAGATGAAATTGAGAATAATTTCAGTTGCAGAAAACTTTGGCGGTAGTTTTGATTGTGATTGTCTTAGCTTTATTAAGTTAGGAATGATTGGCATTTACAGTGTTAAACATCTCAATCGGTCTTTTATGACTAAATTTCACATTTTAAACATTTTTTTCATATTTTTAGACATGGTTTTCTCAAATGATTTTATTTTGCTTACTGGTTATACTGTGAATGTGATTCTTCCATTGTTTTCTAACTGGATACTATATTTGTTTAGAAAAGTAGAAAATTTGAAATTAGTTAAGAGGATTGTTTTGCTGTTTGAATGGCAAGGGATATATAATAGAACATCCACATGACTTTGCTCTGATTACTGTGTTTTCATCAAAACTTCTTAAAAATAAAAACATTTAAAATTAAAAACTACCTCTTGGTTTATTTTATCATCATCATTCTTGTTTTTAACAGACATTGCCTAAGATACTGAGCCATATTGCCCCAGCATTTTGCATGAGCAGCTGTAGCTTCGTAGTGGAAAAATCTAAAGAATCCACAGCACGTGTTGTAGTTTGGAGAGAAATAGGAGTACAAAGAAGTTATACCATGGAGAGTACTTTATGTGGCTGTGATCAGGGAAAATACAAGGTAAAACATCTTAGGTTTTCTAACCACGAAAGATATTTGAAGACTTTCCTTTCATATATATCTTGTGATTTTTAAGTATATATTAAATGATGTTTGTTTTATTGAGTTACATGTAATTTGTAATAATGGAATCATATGCAGTCTTAAGAATAGGTTTTTATTTTTTGTTTTGTTGGTTTCTTCTCTGAACTAAATAGCTTGCTTGGATCCTTAAATTCTTGGTTGAGTCTGTTTATATTCATAATTTTTAAGCAAGCATATTAGAGTACACATTTACTCATTAGTAATTTATATTAACCTGTGTAAATTAATTTATATTAACCTGTGTAAACAATTTTCTATTTTATTGGGTGTAAATATATTTTTATGCATTTAAAATAAACACATATTTAAAAAGCAGCAGGTTTGTTATATTTAGGTTTTTGTAGGTGTAGCTATTGTTTATGTGTTTGTTTGTTTATATTTTGAAAAAGAAAAATAGAGACAGGGTCTCACCATATTGCCCAAACGGTTCTCAAACTCCTGGCCTCAAGCAGTCCTCCTACCTTGGCCTCTGAAAGTGCCAGGATTACAGGCAAGAGCCACCACATCTGGCCTTATGTGTGACTTTCAAATGCATATCCCATTAGTAAACGTTTTTCTTCATTAAGACTACTCATTCGTGGTACTGTAGGCTTTTACTGGAGATAATTAGAATTTAAACTTTACTTTTGAAATTAAATACTAGTAAAATGTTAGGTGATTTTGGATTTATTAATTTTAGAGATTGAAGACTTAATGTGCAATGAGTTGGACTTGAGATAAGCAATGAGCAAAACTGGGCATTTCTATATCTCGCCTTGGCACAGAAAGATTTTCAGGTGTCATGCTAATTATTCCACTCATTCCATTTTGTTCGTTTCTTTTGTTATGGGGAAAGAGGATACTGAATCTGAGAATGATTTTTATATACCTCACATAAAGGTGGTTATAACTTCGTGTTTGGAAAGAAACATCTAACTGGTTAGCATTTAAAATGTAAACATATTATGGTTGATGTGAAATATTTTAGGAGAGCTTAAATAATGACTTTTTCAGTCTGTAACAAACTGGAAGAAAATTACATTGATTTTGCAAGAGATATCTAAGTAAAGTAGAACTTAAATAAGTATAGTTGTAGTAAAGTAGAACTTAAATAAGAAGAGTAGTAGTAAAGTAGAACTTACTGAAATTCCAGTTCTTTCTGTTCAGTGACTCTTCCCTGAATTTTAGGTTGATCACAATGTGATCTTCCAAAGTGTAATATGAGATCTCCCTGAATATTGTAAAAACAGTGACTTCTAGTCAGTGTAGTTTACCAAGGGCATGGTGGTGGTGAGAGAGAAAATGTAGCTTTAGTACCACTCCAACTTGCAGCCCCTGCCCCTGATCGTTGCTTCAGTGGACAACTTTCGTTAAGGGTCTTACTCAGTAAGTGTGTGGGATGGGGAAGAAACTTGAGAATCACTTTTTATAAGAATATAGGTGATTTCTAGGGAAAAACCTTGGGCTGTATGCTTTATGGAAACACTGTTAATTCTTAAAGAGTTGACTTATGCAATTGGGCTCAGAAGGTGACTTAAAGCATCACTGTGTCTGAAACTAGCTTCTGGGCAGTGGGGAAAGAAGCTATTAGGACATCTGACTTGGATACCCCCGAAATCATCCATAGTATACAATAGTAGTGCGTTGTCACTCTATTTGGATTCTACTGATAGACTTTCATTGAATTTAAAACTGTTTTTCGATTTCTATTTTGATAAATTTGGTCATTTTAAAAACAGATTTTTAGAAAGCTAAGATATATTTTGAAATGTAAAATGTGAAATCATTTTTTCAAGTTATTTTTGTTTTTAATGTATAAATATATAAACTTTTACAAGCAAAATGGATACCTAATACTCATTTTTCTTTGATATTGTTTAGTAAATAATGTATACATCGATTTAAAACCCTTACTGAGAGAAGTGTCTTACTAAGCCAGGGCTTTCCTTTAATGTCTAAAATGCAAGATTTTGATCATAACATATACTTTTTAAAAAGTTAATAGACTTTATTTTTTAGAGCAATTTTAGGTTCACAGCAAAATTGAGTGGAAAGTACACAGAGCTCCCATACATTCCCAACCTCTCCACACACACTTAACATCTCTTAAACTTGTTAGCTGATAAGTATGTGAGTCTTATAATATTTTAGGTAACAGTCTTTTTCACCCTCAACAATATTTTTATCTTACTGAGTTTTAGGATGTAAGTATTCTTTATTGTCTATGAACTAATTCAGAAACATGTATAACCTTTCTAAAAGTTATAAATCAAAAGGTCAAATGAATGTTCTAATGAAGTCAGTTAGGTCTTATTTCCTAGAATATTTGGGAGTTGGCCAAACTATTTAAACCAAAAAGTTGAAAAGTTAAAAAATTACTGTAAAGTCATGTGCTTCGTGTAGAGTAAGTAACAGTTGTTACGGTTCATTTTCTTCAGTTACTGTGTGCCGTAGGAACTCACTTAGTCTGGTCACTGAAAAGCTGTTTTAAAATACTTTCTCTCGAATTGATATCAGCTGTCATCTACACCTACAACTTTTATAGGTGCAAGAATTTTGCCTTTTTTAGGGATTTATTTGTATCTGAAAAAAATGATAAGGAGTATATTAATTTGCAGGCCATTTTTATGGTTTTATGTGATAACATTTAACTTTTGGTAAACCTTATATTACTTATTGGGAAACCATTTTTTAAAAAAGATAGGGAAGTTAAGATAAAATACTCTTTTTGCTTTAGTAGGCAAAATTTGAAATGAGCATTCTGAATTGACATGGATCATAGGAATTTATTTTATCACTACTTCATTGGCTTAGATTTGATTCTTTTTTTTTTGACAGTTACCTTTATTTGCTTTTTACTGATCAATTTCTCTTATCATACAAAAGCATCTATAAAGTACTGTTCGAGTATACGTATTGGAGCCTTGATTTTAATACTATAATATTTCAACATTAGCATACAAAGTAGTGAATTACAAGAATTACAAATTAGCATACAAGGTAGCTTGATGGGATGGCATTGAATCTATAAATTACCTTGGGCAGTATGACCATTTTCACAGTGTTAAATTCTTCCTATCCATGAGCATGGAATGTTCTTCCATTTGTTTGTATCCTCTTTTATTTCATAGCCCTTTGTCAGATGGATATTCTAACAAGCTCTTGTTAAAATACAGTTTCTCACATGAATTCTACAAGTAACATTAATCACAAAGTGTTACTGTATTTTTCCCCCTAGTGTGATGGTGAAAATAGTTTGCATCATAGTGAAAGAGAATAGACATTTTAGAAATTGTCTTTTAGGACAGTTTCATTTGTGACTTAGAATAATCTTGTACTGTTAAGATGTTAAACGTATTGAGTCCTACTTCCATACAAAGTACCAGCCTTTTAATTTTATTAATATAAATTCCCTTTATATAATTTCATTGAGATGTATCCAGAAGATAGCAAACTTTGTAATTATATGCACAATATTGTTTATTTCAAGGGTTTACAGATTGGTACCCGAGAACTGGAAGAGATGGGAGCAAAATTTTGTGTTGGTCTTTTACGTTTGAAAAGACTGACCTCTCCATTGGAGTATAATCTGCCTTCCAGCCTGCTTGACTTTGAAAATGATTTAATTGAATCAAGCTGCAAGGTAACTAGGTAGGAGAAAATTGCTTATTCTTTTATTATATTGTAGTATGTTATTAGACGTTGTTAAAATAGCTTAGCATAGAAAAGGCATGGAAATTTTGACAGGCGAGAACATGTTTAGAATTAATATAATTAAGTTAGTACATCTAATATTTGTTCCAAATTATTATACTGCTGATTCTTTTAATGTTGATATTTGGATGAGATTTTTTTTTTTTTTTTGAGACGGAGTCTTGCTCTGTGGCCCGGGCTGGAGTGCAGTGGCCGGATCTCAGCTCACTGCAAGCTCCGCCTCCTGGATTTACGCCATTCTCCTGCCTCAGCCTCCCGAGTAGCTGGGACTACAGGCGCCCGCCACCTCGCCCGGCTAGTTTTTTGTATTTTTTAGTAGAGACGGGGTTTCACCGTGTTAGCCAGGATGGTCTCGATCTCCTGACCTCGTGATCCACCCGTCTCGGCCTCCCAAAGTGCTGGGATTACAGGCTTGAGCCACCGCGCCCGGCCTTGGATGAGATTTTAATAAAAACATATTTCAAATATTTTTAGTGGTTGTGCTGGTTTACTTTTAACCCCAAAATGAACAATGTGAGAAATACTATACTTAGCTAATATCTAAGTTAAGAGGGCTTAGACAGCTGAGTGCAGTGGCTCATGCCTGTAATCCCAGCACTACTCGGGAGGCTGAGTCAGGAGAATCACTTGAACCTGGGAGGTGGAGGTTGCAGTGAGCCGGCCACTGCACTCCAGCCTGGGTGACAGAGCAAGACTCCGTCTGAAAAAAAAAAAAAAAAAAAAAAAAAAAAGAGAAAGAGGGCTTAGAGTCAGGAATATTTCAGAAGATTTTGTTGATGTCTACCCACATCAGATGGCTGTCCAGTATCCTTCTAGTTACATGTAGTAGAAACAGCTAATTTAGCATTCCTTTGAAAATTTAACAATGTCTGCCAAATATACTTCTAAATAGGTAGTATTTTTCCCCTACAATTTAGTATATACAAATTTGATAAGTTATAGGCTCAGATAATTTCATATCATAATTCTTAATCATAATGCCAGAGATTAGCATTTGATAGTTTTGTGTATATGGGTAAGAATAGTCTCATTTTATAGAACCTTCATGATTTTTGTTGTTAGGTATTAACTTGTCATCAAATTTGTTAATTAATTGCTCTGCACTGTTATGTCAGTATAGTAGTTTTAGGTGTGACAAACATTACTTGGAACTCAATTCTTCATGAATGTGATAATTTAGACAAATAATCACCTGCATTCTCTACCCTTCAAAGTACCTCCTAAACAAGAATAGAAATGAATATAAAGATTGTCAGTTCTCACTGATACTTAAGCCTCCTTTCAAGTTTTAATTCATGTATTCTTAACATAGTCAACAGACACGTTACTGGTGCTTTAGATATACTTATGCTTACTAATATTTCACAACTATGGTTATGGTTAGACCCTCCACTGGTCTTACTGTTTTAAGAGGAGTATATATATTTTGAAAAGCACGTATTTTAAAGAAATCACATGTACTGCTATATCACAAATGTTTTAACATTTTGATAGTTGTATTTCCATATAATTGATTTCCTTTGTAATCATATTTATTTTGTTTTATATATTTAAAAGTATTATGAGAAGGAGTTTATAGGCCTCATCAGACTCTTTTTTAAAATTTCTTTTTATTATTATTCTTGAAGTTCTGTGGTACATGTGCACAACGTGCAGGTTTGTTACATATGTAGACATGTGTCGTGTTGGTGTGCTGCACCTGTTAATTCGTCATTTACATTAGGTATATCTACTAATGCTATCCCTTCCCACTCCCCTGACCCCACGACAGGCCCCAGTGTGTGACATTCCCCACCCTGTGTCCAAGCGTTCTCAAGTTCAATTCCTACCTATGAGTGAGAACATGCGGTATTTGGTTTTCTTTCCTTGTGATAGTTTGCTTAGAATGATGGTTTCCAGCTACATCCATGTCCCTACAAAGGGCATGAACTCATCCTTTTTTATGGCTGCATAGTATTCCATGGTGTATATGTGCTACATTTTCTTTATCCAGTCTATCACTGATGGACATTTGGGTTGGTTCCAAGTCTTTGCTATTGTGAACAGTGCTGCAATAACCATACATGTGCATGTGTCTTTATAGCAGCGTGATTTATAGTCCTTTGGGTATATGCCCACTAATGGGATGGCTGGGTCAAATGGTATTTCTAGTT
>NW_012115666.1:2219177-2220598 GCF_000951035.1 Colobus angolensis palliatus
TTTCTTCTAGGGTTTTTATGGTTTTAGGTCTAACATGTAAGTCTTTAATCCATCTTGAATTAATTTTTGTACAAGGTGTAAGGAAGGGATCCAGTTTCAGCTTTCTGCATATGGCTAGCCAGTTTTCCCAACACCATTTATTAAATAGGGAATCCTTTCCTCAGGTTTGTCAAAGATCAGATGGTTGTAGATGTGTGGGGTTATTTCCGAGGGCTCTATTCTGTTCCATTGGTCTCTATCTCTGTTTTGGTACCAGTACTGTGCTGTTTTGGTTACTGTAGCCTTGTAGTATAGTTTCAAGTCAGGTAGCGTGATGCTTCCAGCTTTGTTCTTTTGGCTTAGGATTGTCTTGGCAGTGCAGGCTCTTTTTTGGTTCCATAAGAACTTTAGTTTTTTCCAATTCTGTGAAGAAAGTCATTGGTAGCTTGATGGGATGGCATTGAATCTATAAATTACCTTGGGCAGTATGACCATTTTCACAGTGTTAGATTCTTCCTATCCATGAGCATGGCATGTTCTTCCATTTGTTTGTTTCCTCTTTTATTTCATTGAGCAGTGGTTTGTAGTTCTCTTTGAAGAGGTCCTTCACATCCCTTGTAAGTTGTATTCTTAAGTATTTTATTCTCTTTGAAGCAATTGTGAATGGAAGTTCACTCATGATTTGGCTCTCTGTTTGTCTGTAATTGGTGTATAAGAATGTTTGTGATTTTTGCACGTTGATTTTGTATCCTGAGACTTTGCTGAAGTAGCTTATCAGCTTAAGGAGATTTGGGGCTGAGACGATGGGGTTTTCTAGATATACAATCATGTCATCTGCAAACAGGGACAATTTGACTTCCTTTTTCCGTAATTGAATATCCTGTATTTCTTTCTCTTGCCTGATTGCCCTGGCCAGAGCTTCCAGCACTATGTTGAATAGGAGTGGTGAGAGAGGGCACCCCTGTCTTGTGCCAGTTTTCAAAGAGGATGCTTCCAGTTTTTGCCCATTCCGTATGATATTAGCTGTGGGTTTGTCGTAAGTAGCTCTTACGATTTTGAGATATGTCCCACCAATACCGAATTTATTGAGAGTTTTTAGCATGAAGGGCTGTTGAATTTTGTGAAAGGCCTTTTCTGCATCTTTTGGGATAATCATGTGGTTTTTGTATTTGGTTCTGTTTACATGATGGATTATGTTTATTGATTTGCATATGTTGAACCAACCTTGCATCCCGGGGATGAAGCCATCTTGATCGTGGTGGATAAGCTTTTTGATGTGCTGCTGGATTTGGTTTGCCAGTGTTTTATTGAGGATTTTTGCATCGATGTTCTTCAGGGATTTTTTGTTGTTGTTGTGTCTCTGCCAGGCTTTGGTATCAGGATGATGTTGGCCTCATAAAATGAGTTAGGGAGGATTCCCTCTTTTTCTATTGATTGGAATA
>NW_012115666.1:2221498-2296456 GCF_000951035.1 Colobus angolensis palliatus
TAAGTGCGATGTGGTGCTGAGAAGAATGTATATTCTGTTGATTTGGGGTGGAGAGTTCTGTAGATGTCTATTAGGTCCGCTTGGTGCAGAGCTAAGTTCAATTCCTGGATATCCTTGTTAACTTTCTGTCTCGTTGATCTGTCTAATGTTGTCAATGAGGTGTTGAAGTCTCCCATTATTATTGTGTGGGAATCTAAGTCTCTTTGTAAGTCTCTAAGGACTTGCTTTATGAATCTGGGTGCTCCTGTATTGAGTGCATACATATTTAAGATAGTTCTTCTTGTTGAATTGACCCCTTTACCATTACATAATGGCCGTGGTTTCTTCTGATATTTGTTGGTTTAAAGTCTGTTTTATCAGAGACTAGGATTGCAACCCCTGCCTTTTTTTTCTTTTGCTTTCCATTTGCTTGGTAGATCTTCCTCCATCCCTTTATTTTGAGCCTTTGTGTGTCTCTGCACATGAGATGGGTCTCCTGAATACAGCACACTGATGGGTCTTGACTCTTTACCAATTTGCCAGTCTGTGTCTTTTAATTGGAGCATTTAGCCCATTTACATTTAAGGTTAATACTGTTATGTGTGAATTTGATCCTGTCATTATGATGTTAGCTGGTTATTTTGCTTGTTAGTTGATGCAGTTTCTTCCTAGCATCGATGGTCTTTACAATTTGGGATGTTTTTGCAGTGGCTGGCACCCGGTTGTTCCTTTTCATGTTTAATGCTTCCTTCAGGAGCTCTTGTAAGGCAGGCTTGGTGGTGACAAAATCTCTTAGCATTTGTTTGTCTATAAAGGATTTTATTTCTCCTTCACTTATGAAGTTTAGTTTGGCTGGATATGAAATTCTGGGTTGAAAATTCTTTTAAGAATGTTGATTATTAGCCCCCACTCTCTTCTGGCTTGTAAAGTTTCTGCCAAGAGATCCACTGTTAGTCTGATGGGCTTTCCTTTGTGGGTAACCCAACCTTTCTCTCTGGCTGACATTAACATTTTTTCCTTCATTTCAACTTTAGTGAATCTGACAGTTATGTGTATTGGAGTTGCTCTTCTCAAGGAGTATCTTTGTGTTGTTCTCTGTATTTCCTGAGTTTGAATGTTGGCCTGCCTTGCTAGGTTGGGGAAGTTCTCCTGGAAAATATCCTGAAGAGTGTTTTCCAACTTGGTTCCATTCTCCCTGTCGCTTTCAGGTATACCAATGAGATGTAGATTTGGTCTTTTCACATAATCCCATATTTCTTGGAGGCTTTGTTCATTTCTTTTTACTCTTTTTTCTCTAAGCTTCTCTTCTTGCTTCATTTCATTCATTTGATCTTTGGTCACTGATACCCTTTCTTCCACTTGATCAAATCGGCTACTGAAGCTTCTGCATATGTCACGTAGTTCTCGTGCCATGGTTTTCAGCTCCATCAGGTCATTTAAGGACTTCTCTAGAGTGGTTATTCTAGTTAGCCATTCGTCTTATCATTTTTCAAGGTTTTTAGCTTCTTTGCAATGGGTTCGAACATCCTCCTTTAGCTTGGAGAAGTTTGTTATTACCGATTGTCTGAAGGCTTCTTCTCTCAACTCATCGAAGTCATTCTCCGTCCAGCTTTGTTCCGTTGCTAACGAGGAGCTGCGTTCCTTTGGAGGAGAAGAGGCGCTCTGATTTTTAGAATTTTCAGCTTTTCTGCTCTGGTTTCTCCCCATCTTTGTGGTTTTATTTACCTTTGGTCTTTGATGATAGTGACGTACTGATGGGTTTTTCGTGTGGGTGGCCTGTCGGTTCTCAGATCTCAAACTCGGTGCTGGGAGAACCACTACTCTCTTCAAAGCTGTCAGACAGGAACATTTAAGTCTGCAGAAGTTTCTGCTGCCTTTTGTTCAGCTATGCCCTGCCCCTAGAAGTGAAGTCTACAGAGGCAGGCAGGCCTTCTTGAGCTGTGGTGGACTCCACCCAGTTTGAGCTTGCCCGCTGCTTTGTTTACCTACTCAAGCCTCAGCAATGGTGGGCATCCCTCCCCCAGCCTCACTGCTGCCTCAGAGTTTGATCTCAGACTGATGTGCTAGCAGTGAGCGAGGCTTCATGGGCGAGGCCTCATCATACTCTTTAAGGGAACTGTGGCGTAAAAAAGGTTAAGAGCTCCTCATCCTTATCATTGCATATATATAAAAATACAAACCAAGCCAGGCACGGTGGCTCACATCTGTAATCCCAGCACTTTGCAAGGCCAAGGTGGGCGGATCACTTGAGGTCAGGTCAGGAGTTCCAGACCAGCTTGGCCAACATGGCGAAACCCCATCTCTACTAAAAATACAAAAATTAGCCCAGCATGATGGTGTGTGCCTGTAGTCCTAGCTACTCAGGAGGCTGAGGCAGGAGAATCGCTTGAACCCAGGAGGCAGAGGTTGTAGTGAGCTGAGATCCTGCCACTGCACTCCAGTCTAGGTAACAGAGTGAAACCATGCCTCAAAAAATAAAATAAAATAAAATAAAATAACGACAACAACAACTAATAATGTCCAATTACATATTCAGTTTTCTTTTGAGATTTTACTGTAGCTCTTTCTCCTGTTTATTGATGTAGGAAACTAATCACTTTTTCCTCCATGCTGTCATTCCTCTTTGTCTATCTCAGATGAATTTTTTATATACTTCTGACTTTTCCTTGACTTCTGTATCCTGACACTTTTGAGGATTAGTGGTTCTCAATCTGCGTTTGTCTGTGTTGCATGATTATATTCAGATTATGCATCTTTGGCGAGACTATCACGGATACTGTGCGCTTCTCATTGCATCTTATCGTAGAACGCAGTTTTAATTTATTCCATTGCTCAAGATGTTCCCTTTGATCATTTAATTAAGATGGTATCTGCCAAACTTCTCCATTATGAAGTTAGTTTTTTCCTCTTTTATAATTAATAAATATTTTTATGGGCACGTACTTTGAAACTGTCAGTATTCCATTTTATCATCCTACTTTTAATTTATTCATTTATGTATTGGGTTTATGATTTATAATTTTAGTTCAGTGAGTTTTAATCTATTGCTGTCATTATTTATTTTGATGCTTAAAATTTTCCTGATTTGGCCCCTTCAAACTTCTGTATGTTTTTTATATGTCCCCATCATTCTTTGAGGATTTCCTTGCTTTTTGGCAGAACAAGATTTCCCAGGCTGTCATTGCATGTTCTTTATCTCAGTGTTGGAATCAGTCATTTCTTCAATGCTCCCTGATTCCTTTTGGTGGAAAACAGTATTTATATGTAAGCCTCGGTGCTCGTTGTTATTTATTGCTTTTGTGATGTTACTGCTCTGAAGTCCTCTCAGTGGACAGAGCTATAGAATATATTTAAGTATTTACATACATGAATTAATATGTATGTGCACACATGCATATACATGCGTGCTCAAATAAAGACAGACATAACCTGAAAATTCTGAGTTCACAGTGATATGTTCAATTCTGATTCTACACCTAAGGGTTAAGTCTAGTTTTTAAATTTTAAATGTCTAATTCCCTTCCTTAACAGTGAGAAACCTGGCTGTCATTATCTTGAATATTTTTTACTTATTCGATCAACCTGCCTGTGTGTAACTAATCTTCTATCTCACTGCTCTCTCTCGGATGCCTTCCTCACCCTGCTTAGGTTCCAACAATCCAAAGGGAGGGAGCTTTTTAAAAATTATTTTTGTAATCTCAGTGTCTGTCATGTAGTAGCTATTCATTGACCAATTATGTTCTATTAATGAGTCATTATGTTTAGGTGTTTATTGCAAACCTATTATGGGCAGAGTGTGGAGCTAGAATCTCTGCAAAAGTAGGAGAAATGGGAAATGAGAGCTCACGTCCTGAGGGGAGCCGATAGTATAATGGAGAAAGCACAGTTTATGTTTGTGAAGTGGCATGATGGTGTTATAAAAGAGTACAGAAATAGCAGTTAAAAATTACATAGACATTTGGAGAAAAAGAGTGACTGAGTGAAGTCTGGGTTTATCTGGGAGAGTGTTTCCCAAGTCATTAGGTTTTAGGGTAGGGCTTGAAAGGTAATAGTAGATGAGGTTTGGTAAAGAAATAGCAGCTGAACGTGAAGGAAACAAAGTTAGCAATGGAAAATACAGTAGCCCCCTTATATCCTTGGTTTCACTTTCCATGGTTTCATTTACCTGTGGTCAAACGCAGTCCAAAAACATTAAATGGAAAATTCCAGAAATAAACAGTTCATAAATTTTAAATTGCATGTTGTTCTCAGTAACGTGGTGACGTCTCCTGCCATCCCACTCCATTCCACCTGGGACATGAGTCATTGTTTTTGTCCAGTGTAGCCACACTATAGACACACTCTACCCTCCCCCTGCACCCCTTAGTCACTTAGTAGCTGTCTCAGTTGTCAGATGGAAAAAAACAGATATATGGGGTTGGTACCATCCACAGTTTCAGGCATGAACAGAGGGGTCTTGATCTTGTCCTGTACAGGTAATAGGGGACTTCTGTAGACTAGGTAAGGTGGAAAGACTTATCTGGAGCTTAGAAAAGTTAAGGCTGAAGAAAACATCGGAGGAGCAAGTGTTCAGTTCTTTGCTAATGAGTAGAGATTTTATAGAAGAAGAAATAGTAATTGTACGTGTCTTTAAGTAGGGAATGATAAATGATCCATCCTACACGAAAAATGTATTAATTCAAAACATTTAGAAGCTTATAGTAGCCTGGTACTTCTATGACGTAAGCACCAGCTAATGTGGTACTCTGAGGAGAGTGGCGGCTGCAGAGCGATCTGGAGTTGTTTTTTGAGGTGGATACTTCTGGTGTGATATGACACACTACTAGCGTACTGCTATTCAGTTTACGCTGCTTCTTAAATGTAAATTTGTTGTTGTTATTGTTTTGTTTTTCATGTAATACAGATAGAGTAAATAAGGGGGATGAGGGAGCTTCTGACTGTGAGATGAAGATGAAACTAGCCAGCTTTATAATTTCAGATCAGATCTTTGGTATATACTTGTTGCTTTTAAGCCTGCTTTCCCCCACCCAATACAGGTTGGCAAAGCTTTTTTCCTTAGTTACTGCTACTTATTATTTTAATATCTTATTTTATAGTAATTGCTTATTCATTCAGCTATTCTTTTTCTTGCTCTTGGAAACTTTTCAGGAATAAGTGCAAATTCTTGTCATTATTTACATTATTGGTAATGTGATGTGGGGGATGTTGTACATGTTTCTTATCCTTAACTCCTTCTCTTAGCTGTTGATATTCATCCTTCAGTTGTACTCTGCATCAGTGATCACTAATAAAAGTTACTTTGGTAACAACAGCCATAGTTAATTAACACAGGTCACTTGGGTTTATTTGTTGAGTGGGAAACGGGTGGTGTGTTCATAAACTTTCCTTTGAGCATTTTTTCCTTCATCTTCTTTTGCTTTTTCTCCTCTTCCACATCTCAACTTACCTGCTTTCTGTGGGTGATATTCATTCCTGTGACTTCACATTCTACCTGTATGTTGGCAACTCTAAAATAGTTACAATCTTCCAGACCTGTGGATCCGTCTTCCAACTTGCTTATGTACACCTGGACACAAAATTAACTGGTCTAGAACTCAGCTTGTGACTGCTGCTCCCAGAGCAAACCTGTTCATTCTTAGCCATCCCTGTCCACCCAGATGCTCGTGTCTTATTCTTGGCATTTTCCTCTTTCTCTCTTACCCCAACCCAATCCATCACCCAGAACTTTTCGATTTCTCTTCTATTTCTCAGAGCATTCATTTCTCTCCATCTCCTTTACCATTACAGTAGTCCAGGCTGCCATTACCCTTTGCCTGGACGACTCCAGTAACCTTCTGACTGGTCTTGCTCCATGTACTTTACTTCTGGTATCCTCCACCTTCTTTGCGTGCACTGGTCACTCTCGTGCTTAGAAACCATTATCAGTGTCCCAGGTGTGTAATGGAATATATCCATTGTCAGAGTCTCTGAGGTCCAGCATAAGCCACCTCCACCTTCCCCTTCTCTTTCAGCTTGTCCTACTCTCACTTTGTATCCTTATCACTCTTAACTGCACTGACCACCCTTGAATTTCAGAGCAGTGCTTCTGAACCAGCTATGGCAAAGGACCAGTTTCTGTTTTACAACTTTTTCTGTACCGATACTTGAGTAGAAATGCGACGAGAATGAAATACTATGAAAATGGAAGAGAGGACCCCAAAGAATACAAATATGAGCTCTAATTTCTTATTATTAGATTCACCATACCTATAATTTCTGTGTCAAATTGTTATAAGGGTTTCTGAACACTTCATTTCAGTTTCTGTACTTTTGTCACCATGGGCCAGTAACAAAGAGTTTGTGGACCACACCTTGAGTAGCCTTATTTTAGAACAGATCAATCTCTTTGTCACTCTAGGGTCTTTGCATTTTTGGTTTTCTCTACCAAAATGTCTGTGCCTCCACTTCTTTAAGATTGTATTATTATCCTCAGTCTGGTTCAGTTTCAGTACATTGTGTTTAGGAGTAGACTTATTTTTAATATACCTTGCTTGACACGTAATAGGTACTTTTAATTTGAGGACTCTTGACTTCAGTTTTGAAGTTCTCAACCACTTTCTCTTTGAAAATTGCTTCTTTATCATTCCCTTTATTCTGTTCTTTTAGAATTCCTGTACTGGAATTTCTCAGTCTGTTCTCCATGCATATCTCTTAACTACTTTTTCATGTTTCCTTTTCCTGCTACAGTCTAGGTAAATTCTTCAGTAGCATTTTATAATTCACCAACTAGTTCCAGAATTTATCTCCTGGGAGATTTTTATTTTAATGACTATGTATTTCACATCTAATTTGCTCTGTTTTGTTTTTGCATTTATTTCACATTTTCTTTCTTCTTTTTTTTGAGACAGGGTCTCATTCTGTCACCCAGACTGGAATACAGTGGCACAGTCTCGACTCACTGCAACCTCCACCTCCCAGGCTCAAACGATTCTTCTGCTTCAGCCTCCTGAGTAGCTGGAATTACAGGCAGGTGCCACGCCTGACTAACTTTTGTATTTTTAGTAGAGACGGGGCTTCACCATGTAGGCCAGGCTGGTCTTGAACTCCTGACTTCAAATGATTCACCTGCCTCAGCCTCCCAGAGTGCTGGGATTACAGGCCTGAGCCACCACACCCAGCCCTCGCATTTTCTTGTTTATCTTATGACTGTTATTCTTTCCTTCTTTGAAGACCCTAAGCACTTTCAAAGTCATTTGTAGATTGTGCTGTTTATTTTTATTGTGTTGGTAAATTCATCCACTATTTCTCATGATCCTGTAGTTTGCAGGCTCACTTTGAGTAAGAGTCCCCCACTCCCAGGCCTTTCAAGCCTCTCCCCGTAACCTTTTAATGATTTTGTGATTCCTTCTACCTGGCCCTCTCAGGGCTCCAGCACAAGTTTATGGTAGCATGATACTGACATTTCAGACTTCCCATCCTTTAGTGATTGGGGATTTTCCAGGACAAGTCACTGAGTTCATGAAAGTTCTGGCTGTGATTCCCTCTGTCTTTTTTTCTGACTTTATAATTGCAATGCTATAAAGTCTTTAGCTTTAGGCAGAAGTCTCAGCCTTATTTTCTCAGCCTCCTTTCTAAAGTGGGAAGCCTTACTCCAGCTGCTGCCTTCACAAGTCTGAATTTAGCTGCCTGCCTGTAGGGCACTTTGTCAGCCTCTCTGTTGCCTTGAAGGAGCTACTGCTGCCTGCTTTTGGACCTGGTGGCACACCCATGACCTGACTTCGTGATTCTGTTCTTTTTCCGGTCCAAGGAGATATATATCTCATTTCTATATGCATATGTGTCATTTTTGTCATCCTATTTTGTATTTTACCTAATCATTGCTCTGTCTTTGGGACAGGGATAACAGGAACCTGAAAGCATGTACTTTTCTCTACCAGTTTTTTTTTCTTTTTTTTTTGAGACAGAGTCTTTCTCTGTTGCCCATGCTGGAATGCAGTGGCATGATCATAGTTCACTGCAGCCTCAACCTCCTGGGCTCAAGCAGTCCTCCCATCTCAGCCTCCTGAGTAGCTGGGACTATAGACACATGCTAATTTTTTTTTTTTTTTTTTTTTAAGTGGAGAGGGAGCCTCCCTATGTTGCCCAGGCTGGTTTTGAACTCCTGGGCTCAAGCAGTCTTCCCACCTCGGCCTCCCAAAGTGCTGGGATTACAGGCATGAGCCACTGTACCTGGCTTCAATACCAACTTTTAAGAGAAGCCTTTTGCTCACACTTTGCCTAGCTAACTCCTAGTTAACCCCAGAGACTATCTGTGCTCTTTAGTACTGCATAATGTGCCATTCATGGTACCTTGCAGTGTGTGCCAGTCACATATTGTGTTATTCAAATAAGAGGTAGGTAGCTATGTAAGATTTAAAAATTCAATTGAATTAGATTTCTGGGAATAGCACTGTCTTATATGCCCTAATTAATCATGTAAGCACATTAGACTTTATCCTTTAGTCATTTGGGAGTTTTAAAGCCACTGACAAAGAATGCCATTTTACCTGAAAGAAGTGTATGCATTTTTTGGAAACTGTGAAGGTGGAGGCAAGAAAATTCTTAAGGAAAGTGTTTGGAATCATTTATATTTGAGAGGAGGATGAGTGCTTCAATAAGAATAGTGAGGATAAGGGGCAATGATTGCTTGAGGAGGTAGTATTAGGTAGCATTGGAGGGTCATAATGAGGAATATGGAATCAGAGTAGGGGAAGCCACATTTCCAAGTGTAAGTGAAAAGGGTAAATGACAGTATTAGAGATGGAACTAGGAGACCACTTAACTTTTACTACGATCAACCCCCTGTCCTTTTCTCTTTATTGTCTGTGCTCTTCTGGATCCCTTCTTTGTCCTTATAATTTTTAATCTATTTCGTGGTCCTAATGTGAAACTGAGGTATCAAGTTAATGAATATAAGTTCCCCCAACTTTTTTTTTAGTTGAGTTCACCCTTTTATAATCTTTCAAATCCATCTTTCCCTGCCAGAATTTTGCTTAATTCAACCTCTATGCAGTGTGGATCGTGTTATTCCACAAATTAGCCCTCAATTCAGTTTTATCCTTCTTGGTTTTACTATTTCCCGAGATACTGTATCTGTTATAAATTAATTTATTTTCATTTATAGGCAATGTATATCAAATATGCTTGATAATTGCAGCAGTAAGAATAAATGTTTACATTAAATGTCTTTTTCAACATAAGTAGTAACTCATCGACAGATGTTATCCTAGTCTGCTCAGACTGCTATAATGAAGTACAATAGGCTGGGTGGCTTATAGATGACAGAAATTCATGTCTCACAGTTCTGGAGGTGGTGAAGTCCGAGAGCAAGGCAACAGCAGATTTCGTGTTTGATAAGGGCCTGCTTCCTCGTAGGTGGCCTTCTTCTCACTGCAACCTCACGTGACAGAAACATCAGTTCATTACCTTTCATCCCTGTTCTCATCCCAAAATTCATGTCCTTCTCACGAGCAAAATACGTCATTTCCATCTCAATAGCCCCAAAGTGTTCGCTTATTCCAACATTAACTCAAAAGTTTAAAGTCCAAAGACGCGTGTGAGTACAGTCATGAACCATTTAACAATAGGAATACATTCTGAGAAATGTGTTGTTAGGTGATTTCACCATCGTATAACTATCATATAGTGTGTTTGCAGTAACCTAGGTGGTATAGCCCATCACACACCTCGACTATATGGTCTAGCCTATTGCTCCTAGGCTACAAGCCTGTACAGCATGGGACCGTATGGAATACTATATATAATTGTAACACAATTGGAAGTATTTCTGAATTTGAACATATTTGAATATAGAAAAAGCACAGTAAAAATATGGTATTGTAATTGGGACCACTGTCATGTATGCATGACATCGTTGACTGAAACATCATTGGAGCATATGACTGTGTCATCTAAATCAGATATGGGTGAGATTCAAGATATAATTTGTCCTGAGGCAAATTTTCCTTTAGCTGTGAGCCTGTGGAATCAACCAAGTTAGGTGCTTCTAAAATACAATGGGAGGACAAGAACAGGACAGACATTTTTATTCCAAAAAGAAAAAGGAGTGACAATTCTTGAGCATGTCCAAAACCTGAAGGCTTGAAAATGATCTTTAGCTGCATTCTCTGCTCTTCAGGCCCACTGGGGCTGCCGTTCCACCTTCTGGACACACTCGAGTGGGGGCTCCATCCCTACAGTTTTGCTGGCCAGTGGTTGGATTCCTAAGCCTCCAGGCAGTCCTGTCCCCATGGCTTTGCTGGGCCTTGCCCTGGTAGCAGCTCTTTGCGGTGGCCTTGCCCTTGTGGTTCCTTGCCTGGGTGTGCCTATGGCTCCATCCTTCAATATCTAGGTGGAGGTGGCCATGCTCCCCAGGCTGGTGAATTCTGGGGCTCAGCAGAGACAGCACACATGGATGCTGCCAAATGCCTGCGCCCTCTGCAATGGTGACCACTGCATGTGTACCACACCTGGACCTTCCAGAGCCTCACCTTGTGCTGCCGAGGAGCAGGGTGCCAGACTGCAGGGAGTGGAGTCTGTGAGCCTACAGGTACAGGCGGCTCCTCTTTTGAACCACTCTGATGATCTCTGAATTGCCTGTTGGGGAGAGTGGTCATTCTTTTCTTGTCTTGGACAGTAGCTCCTGGCACTGTTTATTTGATTGACTGTATGCCTTATCAGTTGGTCCTTTGGCTACACCCTTGGTATTCTCTCCCAAGCTCTCTTTCTTGTTTGTTACAATATAGACAGGGTGAGAGTTTTCCAAATTTTTAAGTTCTGCTTCCTCTCTCATGAACGATTCCATCTTTAATTTCTCTAGTCTTGCATTTTACTTTAAGCAATCAAGAGAAGCCAAGCCATACCTTCAACAGTTTGCTTAGAAATTTCCTTGGCCACATATCCTCATTTTCATCTGAGACCTCATCAGAATGGCCTTCACTGTCATATTTCTACCAACATTCTATCAGGATTATTAAGTATTCTTTAAGAAGTCTGAAGCTTTCTCTGTAGCTTTCCTGTTTTCTTTTTGAGCCTCATCAGAATCACTCTTTATGGGCATTCACAGCCACGTATCCCTTTTGTAGCACGCACCTCCATACTCTTACAGCTTTTACTTACTACCCACTTCCAAAACTGCTTCCACATTTTTACATGTTTATTACAATAGCACCCCCAGTTCTTGGTGTCAATTTCTGTCTTGGTTTGTTTGATCTCCTGTGACAAAATACCATATACTGGGTACCTTATAAAGAACGGAAATCTATTTCTCACAGTTCTGGAGACAGAGAATTTCAGAATCAGGGCATCAGCAGATTCAGTGTCTGGGGAGGGCCTCCTGCTTCTTTGATGGACAGTGGTCATCTCACGGTAATCTCATATGGCAGAAGGGGTGAGGGATCTTGATGGGGTCTCTTTCATAAGGGCACTAATCCCATTCAAGAGGGCTCTGCCGTCGTGACCTAATCACCCCCCAAAGGCCCACCTCCTAACACCATCACCTTGGGAATTAGGGTTTCAACATATGAATTGGGGTGGGAAGGGGGATGTAAATATTCGCCCAATTTCAGATATTATGTAATTATTCTTTACAACACTGAACCATCAGGTTGTTGGCATGTAACATTTAAGTTTGTTTAAATAAACTAAGAAAAAGGTAACAGACTTGTTCAAAGTGAATCTGTGATAATTATGAAAAATAAGTCACCAGTCATTCCATTTAGTTTCTACACCATTGCTTTATTTGGTGAAAGATAAATTTAGTCTTTTAAATAACAATGGAGATTTAAAAATTAGGTGTAAATTAAACAGAGCTTAAAACTACTAATCTGTAAAATTATTTTCATTGGAAAAGCTTGAAACTTCTGAGTGTGTGAGTTAATATTACAAAGTTGACAGAATCTTAACCCTGCTGGTGTTACTATGTATGTAAGCTATCTTTTTATTATTTGTTTTTAGCCTTTTGTGTCTTTAAATTTAAATATGTCTTGTAAGCAGAATATAGTTATTCTTTATCAGTTGGAGCATTTCGTTCACTTACATTTATTGTAATTATTGACATATTTAGGTTTAAATCTACCAGATTATTATTTGCTTTACATTTGTTCCATCTGTCCTATTTTTTTTTTCTTTCTTTTAGATTGGTTGATTTTAGATTTATATTGGTTTTATTTTCTTAACTGATTTTAATAGACACCTGGCATTACTTCATGCAGTCTCACTTTATCAAACTCTTAACATAAAATTGTAGTTTTGGGAGGCTGAGGCGGGTAGATCAGGAGGTCAGGAGTTGAAGAGCAGCCTGGCCAAGATGGTGAAACCCTGTCTCTACTAAAAATATGAAAATTAGCTGGGCGTGGTGGCAGGTGCCACCTAGCTACTCGGGAGGCTGAGGCAGAGAATTGCTTGAACCCGGGAGGCTGAGGTTGCAGTGAGCTGAGATTGCACCACTACGCTCCAGCTTGGGTGACAGAGCGAGACTCCTTCTCAAAAAAAAAAAAAAAAGTACTTTTATCTTTTTTTGGACAATACAGGATTCTTAGAGCATGTTAAGTCCATTGAACCCCCCTCAACATACCTGTTGCTGTTGTTAGATACTTTCAGGTACTGTGAGTATTTTTAACTTTATAGATATTATTGTTTAATGCAGTCATTAGCTCTCGCTACACATTCCACCCCCTGATCTTTTTTCTCTTCATTTTTTCCCTACATTTTGGGTTTTATCTGAGATCATTTTTCTTTTTCCCAAAGAACACTGTTATCTCTTCACCTTTACTTGTGAGGGATATTTTCACTGGCTGGAGAATCTAGGTGACATTTACTCTCTTTCCGTACATCAAAGATATGATTCTGTTGTCTTCCATCTCCACTGTTGGGATGTCCAGTTAGCTGTTCGTCTTATTGTTGCCCTTTTGAAAATGGCCTTTTTTTTTTTTTTTGAGATGGAGCCTTGCTCTGTCGCCAGACTGGAGTGCAGTGGCGTGATCTCGGCTCACTGCGATCTCTGCCTCCTGGGTTCAAGCAATTCTCCTGCCTCAGCCTCCCAAGTAGCTGGGACTACATGCGCGCACCACCACACCTGGCTAGTTTTTGTATTTTTAGTAGAGATGGGGTTTCACCGTGTTAGCCAGGTTGGTCTGGAACTCCTGACCTCGTGATCTGCCCGCCCCTACCTCCGAAAGTGCTGGGCCTGACCTCGTGATCTGCCCGCCCCTACCTCCGAAAGCGCTGGGCATGGGTCACTGTGCCCGGCCGAAAATGGTCTGTCTTTTAAGGCTAAGTTGCTTTTATGAATTTCTCTTAGTCTTTCATATTTAGGAGCTTTACATAGATAGGATTTTCTTTTTATTTTTGCTTGAGGTTCCCGAAGTTTCTTATATTTGGAGCTTCATGTCTTCTATCAGTTTTGGGAAATTCTTAGCTATATTCTCTTCAAACATTGTTCCTGCCTTCATTACCTCTCCTTCTGGGACTCCGTTTATGTTTACATTAGATCTTTTCACTATATCCTCTGTGTCTTTTATTCTCTTATGAATAAATTTCTGTCCTTTCTATTTATAGAAAATAGATTTCTATCTCTTTGTGCTTTCTTCTGGATGTTTTTCCTAACCCACCTTCTGATTTACCCATTCGTTGTTTAGCTGGGTGTTATCTGACATTAAATTTATCTTTTTAATACTTGATGTCATTAATTAAGGGGTGGGGGTTAGGGAAAAAATCTATCTACAAAGACTCCCTAGGGAATTTTTTTTTTTTTTTTTTTTTTAATTTGAGAAATATTGCCTTAGGGGCATAAGCCAGCATTTGGGGAGCTCAATAGGTTTTACTTTCGAGCAGACTTTGACTTGCGCTCCCCACTTGCACCCCTATTTTCTGGATTGTACTTCTGCTCCTTCTGCCTTTTGGCCCTATGTGCGTAGCCTCTCTGAAGCATCTTTTGAAAGCCAACTTCCCATCTTTGTGAAATAGGAGATGGGCTGAAGAAGAGACTTTGAAGGTCTAGCTCCTCTTTATAAATCTTTTAGCTGGTTCTTGTTTTCAATTCCACCCTAAAACCCATTTGTGAAAAATAACCACTGTCTCCAATTGCTGAACTTTTCTAGGGCTTTGTAATGTAAATCAGCATTTTTTCCCCTTGATTTCTCTCCCTACTGTAGGTACTTAGCAAAGTGAAGGAAGTTGGAACTCAAGACCATTAATTTCATCCATCTGCCTCCACCTGTCTCCATCTTCCAACATTTTGTTGATATCTCTTGTTTGCTTTTGATACTGGTAGGCTGGAGGGGGTCTCCAAATGCTGATGGGACCTTGACCCCAGCCAGTGTCTGTGTCCAGGCTGTTGACACCAGCATGCCAAGGAATTGAAGGATGAGTCAGAAAATAGTGAAAATACAGAGATGTGTTGCAAAACAAAAGTACACATTCAAGAAAGGGGACTGTAGGCATACTCAAGAGACAGTCCCACAGTGGGGTCTGGGATTTTTATCTTTTATCTTTACGGTTTCTTTAATCAAAAGGTGGAGTATTTGTGAAGATAACTGGAAAAAGGTGGAGATTTCTCGGAACCGATTTCTCGGAAGTGCCACCCACTTTTACACCAAATATGGGTGTACCTGGAACTGTCATGACACTGGTGGATGTGTGACTTAGTATGTTAATGAGCATATGATGAGGTCCTAGGTGAAACCTAGGTCAATTCCAGTGCTGTGTTGGGTCCAGTTGGTCTTAGCCAGGTCCACAGCCTGGTTTTTCAGGGTCTTATCAGTCCCTAGTTTCTGCAGCCATTTCAGCAGTTTCTTTTTGCTAGTCGTGTGAAACTGCTGCCTGGAATTTTCTGTTCTTCTGTGACCACCCTGTATTATTTCTGTCTCATCGTTACCTCCTCTTGAAATTATTTTCTCCCTATGAATTTATCCTTAAAAAAAAAAAAGTTATTATACTTTTTTTCTGTCATCATAGTAGTAATTAAGAAGGGATCAGAAATAAATGCTTATGTTAGATCCTCTGTGTTTACCAAAAGTTATAGATAACTTTCTTTCCAATAATGTTTGTTGTTGAATATTCATTACGTTATATATTCCCAGGGCATTTATTGGTAATTACCAAACAAAAGTCATTTTAATTTTACCCATTTGTGTTGTATAATAAAAATTCCATCTGATGCAACACTAAGTCTGCATTACGTTTTTCCTGGGGTAGGTGTTTCTCTTTCAGGTCAAAGCTGGAAATACTGGTAGGACTCATAAAAGCAAATAGCTATAGTATTTTTGTGCTTAGCAAAAGGCATTTTTATTTTATCTATTATCTGAACGATTAAACAGATGTAAATAGCTATCAACTTAGTGATTGTTAGTCTGTAAGACTTAGCTGTATAAGGAATTTGATGATTGTAAAGATTTATGGATATTTATATTTTTGGTAGCCTCTTGGAAGAAGAAGTTTAAGTGAGACTTCAAAATAAGAATGTATCAGCATAAGGAAGAATACATAGTGTTATTCATGTTAGAAAATAATGTATATTCTTTAATTGTTGCTGATTGTAGCATTCCATATATTCCTGATAAGATCAAGTTTTTAAATCTGTGGTTCAGATTTAAAAACATTGTAATGGTTTTGGGGTCTGTTTGTTCTATTAGGTATTAAGAGAGATGTTTTCAAGTTTCCCCTATCACTGTGAACGTGTCCACTTTTCCTTTTAGTTCTGTCAATTGTTGCTTTATGTATTATTATAGTAGATGTGTAGAACTTTTGAATCATTACATCATTCTGGTGGATTGATCCCTTTATCATGAAACGTCTCTTCTTTGGTAATGCTTCTTGCTTAAAAGCCTGCTTTGGTTTACATTAGTGTAGCTGTCCTAGTTTTGGTTGGTTAGTTTTTGCATAATGTATCTTTTCCATCCTTTTAGTCCCAGTTTTCTCTTTATATTTAAGATAGGAATCTTGTATGTATCATGTAATTGTATTTTATAATCCAGTTAGTCATCTTTGTCTTTTAATTGAAATATTTACTCCATTTCCATTTAATGAATTACTAATACAATTAAGCTTGTAAGTTACTATATTTGTTTTCTATTGGTTTCACTTGTTTCATGTTTTTTTTTCTCGCCTTCTTTGAGATTAATTCAAAACATTTTATTGTTATTCCAGTTTTGTCTCTCTATAAGCTTGTTCCATTCTCTTTTACTATTCTTTTACTGGTGCTCTAGAGATGACAACATGGATATTTGGTTTATTAGCGTATAATAAAAAGTACTCTTCTTGCCTCTTCACAGACAATGCTAGGACCTTGGGATGTATTCTACTCACCTTTTCACCTTTTGTGTTGTTGTCATATATTTTAATTGAACTCTATATATTTTATTTTATTATTTTTTATTAGTATTTTTTAAACTTTTAGGTTCAGCGGTACATATGCAGGCTTGTTACATAGGTAAATGCATGTCACAGGGGTTTGTTGTACAGATTATTTCCTCACCCGGGTACTAAGACTGGTTCCCAATAGTTATTTTTTTCTGATCCTTTCTGTTCTCCCACTTTCCATGCTAAAGTATGCCCTAGGGTTTGTTAAACTGAACTCCATATCTTTTAAATCTAATTACATATTATTAATGTTTTAGTTAAGTCATATTCACTTATATTTACTGTTCTGTTCTTCATTTCTTCCTCTATTTCTGTGTTTTGGTTTAAGATTATTTTTCTTTTAGTGCAGGTCTGCTTACAACAAATTATTTCCATTTTTATTTATTTGAAAATTTTCTTATTATTTCACCTTCACTTTTGAAGACTGTATCTCCAGTATAGAATTCTAAGTGGGTCTTCCCCCTAGTGCCACCTCGCCCCCCTCACTGGCACTTTAAAGAGACCACTGCATTGAAATTGAGCTTCCATTGCTTATGCTGAGAAATCAACTGTCTTTTTTTGAGATGGAGCCTTGCTCTGTCGCCAGGCTGGAGTGCAGTGGCACGATCTCGGCTCACTGCAATCTCTGCCTCCCGGGTTCAGGTGATTCTCCTGCCTCAGCCTCCCAAGTAGCTGGGATTACAGGCACGCACCACCACAGCCAGCTAATTGTTGTATTTTTAGTAGAGATGGGGTTTCACCATGTTGTGCAGGATGGTCTCGATTTCCTGACCTCAAGATCTGCCCGCTTCAGCCTCCCAAAGTGCTGGGATTACAGTCATGACCCACTGCGCCTGGCCTACTGTCTTATTTTTTTACTCCTTTGAAGGTAATGAGTCTTGTCTGGATGCTTTTAGGTTTTTCTGTCTCTGGTTTTTAGCAATTTTGCTATGAGTGCTAAGAGTTGGTTTTCTTTGTATTTATCCTACTTGGGATTTGTAGCCCCTCCTAAATGTGTGATTTGAGTCTTTCATTGTTTTTGGAAAATTCCCAGCCCTTAGTTCTTCAAATGTTGCATCTGCCACATTCAGTTCTCCTCAGCAGGTTTAATTTATGTGGAGATTTAAGTTTTCTATCCTTTTTTGCTTTCTTCCCTTCAGTTTGGACATTTTCTACTTACCTATCTCTTCTTCACTAATTCTCTTTCCAACTCTGTCCGAAAAACAGTTTTAGACCTATCTTTGAGTTCTTAATTTCAGTTAAATATTTTTCACTTCTAGGCTTTCCATTTGATTCTCTTTAAATAGATAATAGATGGTGAAATTCTTCATTTCATCGTCTGTTTAGACATATTAATTATAGTTATCATTTAAAGTTCCTGCCTGAGAAACCCCGTACTGAACTACCTTTGGGTCTGTTTCTGTTGAAATACTTTTCCTGTTTCTGTTTCTTAATATGTCCGGTAATATTTGGTCAAATGCCAGGTATTATGTATAAAAACTTCAGAGGCTCTGGATATCTTCCCGCACGGAAGATTCATTTTATCTTCTCGTAGGCTTTTAGAGTAGGGCAGATTGCCTCAGTCCAGAGAGCCACTGAGTTGCCTTAAGGTAGGGTTGCAAAATGTGTGAAAGCTCTTTTAACTCTTGGTTCACCCCTCCTCCATTTGTAAGCTGTAGCCCTCCAGAGGTCACAACTGAAGGCCTAGGCTCCTCCTCTCCCCAGCACCACAGGACTACCAGAAATTTCTGTTGCTCACTTGTTTTTCTTTTTGTTTTAGTTATTTTGCTGCTTTATGTGTTGGTTTTTAGCCTCTTCTACTATGTAATTTAAAAATTTGTCAAATGTCTTTAAGGGAAAGCTGTCAAGTGTTGAGGTCACATCTCTGCACCTCCCTTCTTTCAGGAACCTTGGCAGCTCTGAACTTCAGTTTTTGCCTCCAATCCTTTGAAATTGCTGAAAGCTCTGATGACTTCTCTGCCTCTAACAGCTGCCCTTGCTTGGCCTGGGTTCCACTGGACTTTGCCCCACGCACCTTTTTTTCTTTGCTGATTTTGCTTTGTATCCTTTCACTGTAATAAGTCATAACTGAATTCAACTATGTGCTGAGTCCTGTGAGTCGTCCTAGCAAATCACTAACCCTAAGGTGGTCTTGGGACCCCTGATGAGCATGTTCATTCTCCATTTCTGTAAAGGTTGGTTATCCCAGAGGTTCTAATGTTCTGCTGAGAATGATCAGAGACAGATGGTTTTGTGATCCTTTTATGGATGTGTGCAGCTGAGGCTCAGAGAGAGAAATTTACCTGAGGCCATCCCATCTAGAAATTCCTGTCAGAATCAGGAATTGGATTGAGGTCTAACTCTAAAATTCACATTCCTTTATTGTATCTTGTATCCCCCAAGTATATAACCAAAATTACTAGAATATAATGGTTTCAATTTTTGAAATGCTCTTGTGTAATTTGGATAATTTAATCATTTAACACTTTCATTATGTGTAAGTAATGTTTTAAATCAATGGCAAAATAAGTTGGAGTTTAGCGACATAGTTAATTGCCGCTTCCCAAAGCCAGTTTAGTGATACAGCTGCTCCTTGACTTACAGTGGGATTATGTCCCGATAAACCCATCGTAAGTTGAAAATACCGGAAGTTAAAAGACCATTTCCTATACCTAACTACCAAACATCATAGCTTAGCCTAGCCTACATTAAACATACTCAGAACACTTAAACAGTAGCCTGCAGTCAGGCAAAATCATCCAAGGCAAAGCCTGTTTTATAATAAACTGTTGGATATCTCAAGTAATTTATTGAGTATTATACAGAAAGTAAAAAAGCAGAATGATTTCGCACCATTGTAAAGTCAAAAAAATTTAAGTTGAACTATTACAAGTCAGGGACTGTATTGTTCTTTTCAACAAAAGTACAAATAAATTAGCAAATTTTTTTTTCAAATAGACATATTCTCTCACTGGATATTCTGTACACTAGTTCTGTGTGTATGCATGTATGTCTATATGCTGTAGCTATTTAAGCCTGACAGAAATTGTTACTTGCATTTTCTACGATAACTTTGTTTACTTTGTGATATTTTTAGGAGATGCTGTATTTATCTCTCACAAGATAGGAATAAAATTTTGTAAATTATATAAATGAAACATCCTCTGGTATTTGTGCAAATAGAAAGATTTTCTTTCACACTAAATCTGACATTTCAATACAAGAAAATCAGACACAATCAGCAAGTCACAAATGCTGATAATTTAGGCAATGGCATATTTTTCTGCTTGTGCATCATTTTCAAAAATTTTCCCCCATGATATTTTATTACGCTATCTTAAAACAGGTGGGTTATGCTCAAGAGTTCAGAGTGCAGAGTTCTGAGGTGCAAAGGTAGATGGAGTATTTTTCATCCTATTGGCTTGAAACAGGCCATTGCCTGGGTTCTTTAGGAATTGAGAAAGGTTGATTTACTGTTTCTTGAACAAGATAGGTTTTATTATTGTCATATTATGAACTCAGCAACTTTGTAAGATGGGTAGGACTGATATTGTTATCTCTGCTTTACACTGAGAAACCTGTGCTCGGAGAAAGGAAATGGCTTGCTTGGGGTCACACAACTGGTAAATACAGTAGAGGCACAACCCAGAATTTCCAACTCCATGGGCAGTGTTTTGCTTTCGTTGTGCCTGTCGTAGGTGATGGAGCTGAGGATCTACGTTCTGGTGTCTTGGATGTCAAATCAGCTCTCGTGGAAGGAGATGGCGTATATTTGAGGGAGATGGTGAATTTTTTAGGTTTAGTTTTGTGTTACACTTAATAGCTTAACGTGAGGGTAGCCAGAAAACTTTCTGAATCTGCATAAAGTAAAATTTTTTTCTGTTCTCTTTAGAAATCAGTTGAAATTATAAACCTTTTCTGCATCATAATGACACCATACAGCAGAGAATTTCAATGTGTTCATCCTGTGAGGAAGGCTCTTTGGGTGAAAAGTTCAATGTTTTTCTTGAAGCAGCATGACAGTATTTGGTTTTGGACTAAAATGCTGTTTTCCCTAAGATGAACTATTTCTTAATTGCTTTTGGCTTAGTCTATTCAGAGTAGAAGGATGGATGTTAAGGCAGGTGTACACAGGGCAGCTGTCAGAGAAGGAAGCAGAACAAGCCAGAACGAGTAAACTTATGTGAAGAAAATGGGGGAAGCAAGGAATTGGTGGCGTTAAAACAAAGTAATCATGATGGGAAATAATTAAGTACTGGTTAGACTTTTTTTCTTATGATTGTAAGAATTTTTGGACTGCTATCTGCTTATTTAAAGCGATTATTTTATAAACATAGGGCAAGTGACCTTGAAGTCTTTTTCTTAAGTGAAGGTTTTGTGAGAATCATAGGAAATAATGTCTATGAAAGCATTTCCTATGTTGTAAAGTGCTCGAAACATACGTTGAAATTATTAATAAAAGCAAAGATGAATTGCTGTGATTGGTCTTGTGCCTTGAAGTTTGTTCACTAAAGTAAAATCTGTGGGATTAAAATTGAGGATCTTGTCAACCTCAAGGCTTTTCATAAGGAGTTTAGCAGACGTTTATTGAGGTGCCTGCAATGTGTCATGCCCTTCTGGAAGCTGACAGGAGGCACTCAGATGGCTAAGTCACAGTTCTTGATCTTACAGGTGCTTGTGATTTAACACTGAGATGATAGGCACACAAATGAGTGGTTTCAATTGCATCCATAAAGTGATCAGATAGAATGTGCAAGGTACAAAGGGGATATAGAGAAAGGACACATATCCCAAGATGAGCTTTAAGGACGAACATCTGCAGATGAGACTGAGCTGTGTTTTGAAAAAATGAGAGTATTTAGGGGAAGAAAGATGTGAAGTATACCTGGATTTGTCCATTATAAAGGTGTTCCTTTGTAGCAGCTGGGTACTTATAAACTGAGACTGGGTAATTTATGAAGAAAAGAGGTTTAATTGACTCATGGTTCTGCAGGCTGTACTGGAAGCATGGTGCCACAGTATGCTTGGCTTTTGGGAAGGCCTCAGGGAGCTTTTACTCATGGTGGAAGGCAAAGCAGGAGCAGACATGTCACATGGCGAGAGGGGGAAGTGCCACACTCTTTTAAACAACCAGATCTTGCATGAACACAGAGTGAGAACTCACTCATTACCATGAGAGGCTCCAAGCCACTCATGACCCAAGCACCTCCCACCAGGCCCCACCTCTGACACTGGGCATTACATTTCAACATGAGATTTGGAGGGGACACACATCCAAACCCTATCAATACCTTATGCAGAGGAAACAGTGCTGGTGAAGGCTTGCAATATGAAATGTGAGGCATGGAGTGGTCAGGATATTGAGTGGCAGGACTTGCTTTGTAGCAAACTGGTTTGCATGACTCTCGGAGTGACTGATACCGAGCATACTGGAAGAGGATTGGGCTTGGGGAGAACAGTGAGTTCTCCAGATGCTACATTTGAGGTGCACGTGAGACAGTCATGCAACTGGCAAGTCTAGGCATCTACAGAAGTTCAGTGGAGAAGTTGGGGCTAGAAATTTGGATTTGGAAGTAATCAGAATACAGATTAAAATAGATGAACTTGTTCAAAGAGGGGATGCTTATAAGAGCTGTTGGCTAAGAAAGCATTTTTATAAATACAGTGCCTAGGTTTGAGGAATACATAGAGGATGAGGAGCACATGATCACCATTGAGAAGGGACAGAAAGGAATTAAGCGAACTAGAATAGAAGGGTATATCAGAATTTTCACCACCATGAAGCACAGTGGAAAGAGCTAGTAAAAATGGACTGGAAAATGGTGATTGGAATAGCAGTCTGAATGCTGGTTTTAGTGAAATATTGGGGGTTGTAATCTTCTGTTTTTCTCTTTCCCCTGTCTCTATTTATTTCCCTAGCTCCTTCAAGATCCCCTGATTTCTCTCTCTCTCTCTCGCGTGCGCGCGCACACGCACTCACTCTTACACACACTTGTGCATACCTCTTTCCACCATAAACTTCCTCCTTTTTGCACACTCAGCCTGACTGATGTGCCTGAGCTAGCACTGGTTGGCCCATCACAATAACTCAACATGTGCTGTATACTTCAGCTCTAATGTAGACCTTAATGAAGCTGTGGCTAGGAACATGATTTTATTAGCACCTGGAGAAACAAGAGTCAAATATTAGGGCCATTGTGGGTTATAGGAGTGGAATCAGAGGAATGGACCAGTTCCATACTCTTACGAGAATGGGTGATTTCAAGAAATGAATGGAGTTCTTCTCATGGTCAACATGATGGATGAGCCAAGATCAAGAACTGACAGGATCCGATTATTTTCCTGAGCATTTCTTGTAAAGATGCTCCTTTTAATTTTCCAGGTGCTTGCTTTCCAGGTTGTGCTACTTTGTCTTAAAAGTGCCCATCAACATCTGATACAAACATTGCTGTAAGATTCCATACTGTCAGGGAGCTTATTTAGCTCCATCCTGGGCATCCTTCTTGCTCCTAAATCATACTTCTGTCATTCTGTTTCCTCATTGACTTCAGCTTATAAGAGTAGGCTTTTTCTGTAAACGCTTTCCTTTTGTTCAAATTGATTAACTCTCTAATATTCAGTTTCCCATGGAGAGTGAGATCCTTACTCTGATTCCAGTGCAGTGGCTGGGCTCCCAGCAACCAGTTTCACTTATGCCAAGTCTGTTTTCAGATGGGAAAGGCTGGAATTCCGCTGTCCATAGATCTCTTGAACAATGCGTGCTTCCCTGCCCACCTACCCAACACGTGGATTTTGTGTTCTCCCTACCTGTGGGGAGACGCTGGCCACTTCTTGTCTATCTGGAAGCAGCCTCTGTAGTGCTGGGTGGTTTCCCCAGCCCCTGTGCTGGCACAGTGCATAACTTCTTAGTATGTGTCTCTTCCTCACATTTCCATGATCATTTCTTCTTGTTATGACTGTCTCCAGGAAGAAAATAAGTATGTGGCAAGGGAAGGCTTGTCTTTTCTCCCTTCCCTCTTTTCCCCTTCTTTGCTTCAGTTAGTTTTCCATTTATTCTAAGAATCACCTGAGACTCCTCTGAGAATTTGACATACAAACTCAAGGAGGAAGAATGAATTATTGTATTTCAAAAGAAACATGGTAAGTCATTTTAAAAGTCCAAATAAGGTCAGGCGCAGTGGTTCACGCCTGTAATCCCAGCACTTTGGGAGGCCAAGGCAGGCAGATCACTTGAGGTCAGGAGTTCGAGACCAGCCTGGCCAACATGGTGAAACCTCATCTCTACTAAAAATACAAAAATTAGCCAGGTGTGGTGGCGGGAGCCTGTAGTCCCAGCTACTTAGGAGGCTGAGGCAGGAGTATTGCTTGAACCCAGAGGCAGAGGTTGCAGTGTGTCGAGATCACGCCACTGCACTCCAGCCTGGGCAACAGAGAAAGACTCCATCTCAAAAAAAACAAGAACAAAAACAAAAACAAAAACAAACCCACAAATAATCATTTCTTTTAATCTAACTTGTTTCTCTAAAGACCTAACAGATTCATACTAAATATTTTAGTTGCAAATTAAAAACTGTGAAATTGTTCTTGTGAGTGTTAGGTATGTTGTTGAGTCTCACACAATCCTCCAAGCCACTCAGCCTGATTTATTTGGACTACTGTATCATATTGCAAGCTCTGATCTTTTAAGAGGAAGTTTGCTACATTAGATCAAGGTGGTTTTGCAATGTATTTTTCTCTTTAATGAGCAAGATTAAAGCAAGTATAGGAAAAAAGGTACTCTTGCCAGATAAGTCTTGCAAACTTCTCAGAAAATTAGAACCATATAATCTATTAACTTTCCCATCCCACCTTAACTTCCAGATATCTGGACTGAATTTCATACTCAGTTGCATGAATTCTCTCATTTTAGGTGCCTAATGACATCTGCTTCTCTCTTATTTTAACAGATTACTGTTCCCTTTTCATTGTCTGATTTTATAGGTTTTAATTGTATCAGTTATAGGAAATCCTTTTTGGAAACAGGTGGGAAATAAACAAACATACATCTATATGAAATTAAGGTAGTTTTGGGCACTACCTTAGAGATTTTGAAATGTTTCTGTAGTGTTTCTTTGATATTGTATGTGTGGGGGGGGGTGTATCTCACAAATGGGGAGATATCAGAATAATGTGATATTTTTCTAGGAAAGAATACGTTACAGAACCTAGTAGAAAAGTTGTCTCAGTCCCAAACGACTTACTTCATGAAATATTTAGAAGCACTTAGTGCTTTTAAGCAAATGTCTTATTCTGTGTCCTTAGGGAAAGTAATTAATCTCGGTATAGAGTGTTCACTTGTTTTTCATTTTTATTCTTGACCTACGGAAACTCGGGGGGTGGGTACATGGGCTGTTTTTATGGCAGCTAATCACTTTATAGACTTAGAGTGAGTGGTTTTAGTGCATTGCCCGAGAAGCCAATTAAATGCTCACAGTTTCTTGTAAGGACTGTTGAAATTATATTTGCCTGATTTACAGTGATTAAAGTAGAATTTAAAAATAAATCTTGGCTTGCAAATTGATGAAGTCTTTCAAAGAAATAACCTGATGAGAGAGTTCACTGTTTTTTAAGCTATCTAATGTTAGGATATATGTCGATACTCTTGTAATATAATTAATAATTCACATTTCACTGCTTATTGTCAATACAAGGAACTTTCACTTATTATAAATCTCAACTTGTTCATTTGGATAAGATTTTTAAAGTTAATGCAGCTTTTATTATGTTGGAATCAGAGTCCAGTATGGTGAAATAATCTTACATTAGGACCTTAAGACCTAACAAAGTCTTGTATGTTCTGTGTGTTTTGGCTGCAGCCCTACCACTTACGTTTTGGATGAAGATGAACCTCGATTCCTTGAAGAAGTTGATTACAGTGCAGAAAGTAATGATGAGTTAGATATTGAGTTGGCTGAAAATGTAGGAGATTATGAACCTTCTGCTCAAGAAGAAGTACTTTCTGACTCTGAATTATCAAGAACATACCTACCTTGAGCCCGCTGCCATCTCTTGTTAACCGCAAAGAAGAAATGGAGTATCTTGGTTTTTATTTCACAAGAAACTTGAGAGAAATGAGTTTATACAGAGCTGACTCAAAAAGACAAAAAGTAACTTGGGCCAGTTTGGTTTCAAGACAATAAATATGTTATTAATTAATGATAAAATTGGCACTTGTTTTATTTTAGATATTCAGTGCACTTTATGTAGCATTGAATGATCAAATATTGGATTTACCTTTAAAACAACCTGAATATCATTGCATGAATTTTTATCTCCCTATGGCTATATCCTGCATCAAATGGATAATTTTGAAGTGTGTTCAGAATATAAAATTGAAATTTTAGAGTTGTTGAAAATCCTGAGTTGTTGAAAACTAATATATATGTACATGGATTTCTATAGATGTGTTTGTTTAGAAGTGGGTAGATATTGAAGATAAGACTGTTCTTCAGAATCATGTTAACTATTGGGTTGTGACTGAAGTAATCCAGGGTTTGCCTTGAAACCATTACATTCTACATTTACCAAATTAAACAAATAAAACTGTATTAAATGTTGCATTCATTTTGTCATCTTCTTTAACCAGCTCAGATTATTTGATGTATAGAACTTTGTGAGAATGTGATAAAAACCCAGAATTGGACACAGTGATAAAAAGTTGCTTTTAAGAAAGTTGGCTGGGCATGGTGGCTCATGCTTGTAATCCTAGCACTTTGGAAGGCTGAGGTGAGTGGGTCACTTGAGATCAGGAGTTTGAGCCTGGTCAACATGGTGAAACCCTGTCTACTAAAAATACAAAAATTAGCCAGGCGTGGTGGCACGCGGCTGTAATCCCAGCTACTCGGGAGGCTGAGGCAGGAGAATCACTTGAACCCAGGAGGCGGGGGTTGCAGTGAGCGGAGATAGTGCCACTGCACTCCAGCCTGGGCGACAGAGTGAGACTGTCTCATTAAAAGGAAAAAAATAAAAGCTGAATATGCTAGTCTTAAATTTTGTTATGATAGAGGTATACCCACACCTATCATAAGAGATATATCTGAACAGCCCATTTCTCTAATACTTTGCCTCATGGATATACCTAAAGTGTATCACTGCAGTTGAACAGTTTGTTAAGAAGCTTGAAAAATGCAGTGAGGAGATGATCTGATGTTAAATGTGCATTTGTCTGTTGAGCTTATTCAGCATCTCGTGAGCTGTACAGTGTTATTAGACTTACTGAAGTGAATTGATTTAGGGCATGCTGACACTGGTATCAGAATCCTAGATGACTGCAGTACATTTAAACCCTTTCTTTTTTGTTTTTTGTTTTTGTTTTGTTTTGAGACAGAGTCTCACTGTGTCACCCAGGCTGGAGTGCAATGGCATGATCTCGGCTCACTGCAACCTCTGCCTCTCGGGTTCAAGCAATTCTCCTGCCTCAGCCTCCCAAGTAGCTGGGATTTTGGGCGCCCGTCACCACGCCCAGCTTATTTTTGTATTTTTGGTAGAGACAGGGTTTCACCATGTTGGCCAGGATGGTCTTGATCTCTTGACCTCGTGATCCACCCGCCTTGGCCTCCCAAAGTGCTGGGATTACAGGCGTGAGCCACCATGCCTGGCTAAACCCTTTCTTATAGTGATACCTACCTGGGTTTTAGCCTTCTTGCTGCAGGAATGACTTTATTTTTAAATAAAATAAAGCAAATCCATTGACTTTGGCTAAGTGTTTTAAGAACTAAGCTTCTGATATAATAAAACAACCTCCAAAAGATACCTCATTGCAGATTTTCACCAAGATTCAGGTGCTTAGGTTTAGGTTTTGGCACATATCCTCCTCACTTTTTCCTAAAGTGTTTTTAACCTGTTACAGTTGAAAAGAAATGATAGAGATGGATTTCAGATTTTTGCATTTTGCAAATCAATGATTTTTCTTTGTAATATTTAAAGTATTTCATTAACCATGTCGATTCTTTTTGATGTTTGGGGAGCCATGTTTAAAAACGTAGTATGGAACAATTGAAAAGGGGTCTTTTTCACTAGCCTAATTCTTATTAATCTCAGAAAACAAAGATCAAATAGACTGTGAAGTAGACCTAGTCCTCTTCGTGTGGTAACCAAATTTAGGAAAGATCAGGATAACTTAGCAAGGAAAGTATTTAATCATTTATTTAATTATTTATAATTATAAAATTATAAACTTTTTTGTTTTGTATATTTTATGTATAAAACAATTACATATTTTATTATAGTTACACTTCTTCAGAGAGTAGATTATGGAGCCATACAGTAGATTATGTCCATACAGTTAGTTGTTCCTTGGTATTCTTGGATTGGTTCCAAGACCCTGCACAGATACCCAAATCCACAGATGCTGTGGTCTCTGGTATAAAATGGAGTAGTATTTGCATTTAACCTGTAGACATCCTCCTGTATACTTTAAATCATCTCTAGATTACTTCTAATACCTAATACAATATAAATACAAATGCTGTGTAAATAGTTATACTGTATAGTGTATGTGTTTGTGTGTGTGTTCTAAGAGGTGAGGACTCACAATGGGACACTTTGACCAGGCTGGTCTCGAACTCCTGGGCTTACACAGTCCTCCCACTTGAGCATCCCAAGTAGCCAGGACTACAGGTACTCACCACTGTGCCTGGCAGTTTTTTAAATTTGCCTTTTTAAAAATTGTTCATTATTTATTGAATATTTTCTACCTGAGGTTGACTTAATCTGTGGATATGGAACCTATAGATATGGAGGACTGGCTGTATATGAATTTGTTTTTGGCTTTTACAAAATTAGAAATTAAACGCCAAGATAGTCATGTGTAAAAAGTAACTACAGTTACTATAATGTGCAGAATGACTCAAATGTTTCAATTTATTATGTTAGCAGTGTAAAAACTCCTAACCACATATTATTATATTTTATATTAATGAAGTACTTTAGCATACATATGAGCCTGAATAAAACTTTTTATTAAATATTCACAAGATTGAAGGAGAAATTCTTTATAGTTAGGAAATGATTTTTTCATAAACAATCAATAGCTTTGAAAATATATAAAAATAATTTAGGGCTGGGTGTGGAGGCTCACCCTGTAATCCCAGCACTCTGAGAGGCTGAGGCGGGTGGATCACTTGAGGTCAGGAGTTCGAGATCCGCGTGGCCAACATGGCGAAGCTCCACCTCCACGAAAAATATAAAAATTAGCCAGGCATGGTGGCATGCACCTGTAATCCTAGCTACTTGGGTGGCTGAGGCATAAGACTCACTTGAACCTGGGAGGCAAAGGTTGCAGCAGTGAACCAAGATCCGAGCCACTGCACTCCAGCTGGGGTGACAAAGCAAGACTGTCTCAAAAAAGAATAAATAAAATCCTAACTTGCCTAGTTAGAAATATAATTAAGTTTTATTGACTATTAATAGCTAAAAATGCCCTTATTTTTACTTCTGTGGCCTCATTTTTTTCTCAGATTATTCATTATTTAAATTGTGGTTTAGATGTCTTCAATGCCATAGTCCTGAAAATTAATTATCTGTGTTGTGCAGCAGTGATGGGATCTGATAAACTGAGTCTGATGATGGAGTTTAGATTTATTTCCTTTACCTTGCATTTGGAACTTTGAATCTCTTAAATGTAGTTTTGGTCTAGTCCACTGGTTCTCACGTGATGTGCATCAGAATCTTCTGCAAATGTTCTGAAGACACAGATTGCTGATTATGTAGATGCGGGGTGGAGGTCCAAGAATCTGCATTCCTTGCAAATTCCCAGGTGGTGATGCTGCAGAGCCACACTTTGAGAATCACTAACCAATATGCTCTTCCAGCCTCACACCTTCCTGAGAATCATAGGACTTGTGAACTGCAGATTAGCGTTGGGGAGAATTTAGATCAAACTAATTTGTAGAATCAAGGAGGTCAAGTAAGGTCACAGGGGCACTTGGGTTGAGCCAGGGTTTTAGCCCAGGTCTCCTGACAACTGCCTCATGTCCTTACCACAAAGGAGCTGCTATCCTTTGCCTTTCCCCAGAGAGTGAGAACTGCTTAAAGCTCAAGGATCTTTCTTGAATTTATGAAATTTGTTCAGGCAAGGTAGAAAGCAAAATCCTATGGTTCATATTGACTTTTTGTAGCGATCATTGTCTTTTGAAGACAGGAAGTAGAATCAGTCTCTGCCACTTGTGCTAGTTTTTGTGTAGTGTTTAGAAATGGGCATTTGTCTGAATCCTAATTACAAATAAGTAACCTAGAATTCTCTTCCGATAGTGCACTAACAGCAATGAATCTATTCTAAATTTCAAATATCCAAATTAAATGACTATATTAGTATAAGTACTGAAATGGATAATACAATAAATGTATTAATGGAATTGTTTTGTGCATGATACAGTGATAAATGATAGTAATGGAACTATAAGTGTATCCTTATAAATCCTTGTTTTCCTATACATACTTTACAAAATGTTCATTGAAAACTGGTGAATTTTTCTCTTATGTTGGTGAAGGTTTAGCTGTAAGTAAACTCTAGTTCTTTCCATTAGGAAAAACCCACTGAAGCACTGTTTTAATTAGAATGCTATTCTACTTTTACAATAGGATGTTAATATTAAGTATTTCTCCGATTAAACTATATTCAAATTCCTGTGACATAAAGAAAAGGAAACCTAGAAGAAAGTTTAATTTTCTTTATGAAAATGAGTATTTGGAAGGTTTAATTCTCGAACATCACATCAGTTGTTTTCCACTATTAATAATATTTACAAAGCATTTTTACTTACCTATATTGGGCTGATACGGGGCAGATGGGAGTCTTTTATTTATACTCCGCTTTCTAGTACGTGAACAATGACGTGGCCTTTGGCCACTCCTTCTTCCCACTCTGCTTCACAAGCCTTGTTTACAACTCTTGGAATCTCGGTGCCCTCTATCAAATCCTACCATTTCTTCCAGCTTGGCTGGTTATTGGGAGGCATTGAATAATTACACATTTTCTCAGTTTGAGTTCGCTAACTTTGTAGTGCCAAAATTCATGTGAAAGGCCCTTTTACAGTGGAATACAGACCTCACACAGGTCAGTCAGGGTAATATTCGGAGTCTAAGATGTGGCTGACACTCGAGTACTACAGCGTTCTTCATGTGTGTGCATTTGCATGCATACTTAGATCCCTGTGAAGTGGAAATGGATTTGTGGTATTCTTCTATTTGCAAACCCAGATAACCTTAAAGGGCTAAAGAGATTTTGCTCTGATTATTTAGAAAGATTGACCTTTATAATAGCCAATGTAGGACTGTCTCTCTCAAAGACATCACTGAGAAGAGTGGGGTAGGCAATAGCACACATCTGGTCAGTTACGAAGATGCATGATCTCCCGAATGTTCGTGACGTGCTTTTAAACCACGTACAGATCTTTGATAAATGGCGAATGTGAAGAGATTGTAAAAGGCAAAAATGTTTGTTATTGAAAATTAGAAAAGACTAGTGTTTAATAAATTAATGTCTGCACCTTTGAAAGTAGCTTGACTTCTCTGTAGAGTTTTTCTCTGGCTGAAAGTGTAATCAAGTAGAGGGTTTTATGACTAGAAACTTGTTTTCATGTTCAACGGTAAATATTTACTAAAGTCAAATTACATACACATTTACACTGTCGTGACTTAAATTATTTATACATTCCCATTTTTCCCTTATGTCATCTGTAGGATTGTTCTTTCTCCTGTTTTCCTCCTATTTCTAGAAATGTTTGACATTTCATCTACATTTTTTTCTGTCAGAATGTGGGGCGCTTGAAGTAGAGTGGATGAATTGTATAATTTCGTGTAAGAAGATAAATTTCAAAATCTGAAAACATCCCCTTTAAAGGAGTCTAATTTTTATTTAATGCAGAGGGAAATGTCCACTGTACACCTACCTTTGCTAGTCTTTCTCCCTCCGAAGAGCCATACGAAATGAAAAAATAGGAAAAACTAAACCACCATCACGATTACATGCCAAAATTAAAATATTTTGGCTAGGTAGGGTGGCTCACACCTGTAATCCCAGCACTTTCGGAGGCTGAGGTGGGCGAATCACCTGAGGTCAGGAGTTCAAGACCAACCTGGCCAATATGGTGAAACCCCGTCTCTACTAAAAATACAAAAAAACTTAGCTGGGCATGGTGACACATGCTTGTAATCCCAGCTACTCGGGAGGCTGAGACAGGAGAATGGCTTGAATCCGGGAGGCGGAGGTTGCCGTGAGCCAAGATCGTGCCACTGCACTCCAGCCTGGGTGACAGAGTGAGACTGTGTCTCAAACAAATTAAATAATAAATAAAAATTAAAGTATTTTACCTGACGGAGTGGACCCATAAGTGGTTGCCTACCAAATATCCATTCTCCCCTTTGTTTCACCAGTGTTTTAGATCTCTCACTAATTTCCCAGCAACTTCAGGGGTGAAGAACATGACCTGCGCTGAGCCACCTGGCACATTCCACTGCTGACTGCAGGGACTGAGCTGATGGCGATCCTACAACCCTATAGCAAGCCATCCTACTGCAGCCAGAAACCTGTAGTGTCCATTCCAGAGGCATGGCTCCACCCAGAGCTAATGTCCTCAGAAACATTAAAACGAAGAGATGAGTTCTTAAGGGACACTGGGCAGGCAAAAACAGCAAATGTCCACTCCAGCATGTCAGCCAGTCCAGTCCACGCAGTGAGCATCAAGACAATGCTAGAGCAGGCCCCTTCCTTCAGTAAGGAAGGATCCAGCTACTGACAGCCACCAGGCAAGTGTGAAAGGAAACATTCCTGAGGCAGGCCGACACTGAAAGAATGGAGTCAATGCATTGAGAAAAACTGGGTGCTTTATCATTTCAGCCCGGTATTGAACTGTACATGAAACCCTAAATGGTGTCAGTTATTTGGACCTATAAGCCACCTTCATGGTTTAAGTTACTTGAATGTTTTGTTACTAGTGAAGGTATGTCTGTTCTGCAGGTGTCTGACACCTATCCGAAAAGCCAGCAACCTGTAGTCTCCTTTCTAGAAGGTGTGGCTCCACCCACAGCTAATGTCCCAAGAGAAGCCAAAGGGAAAAGATGCGTTCCTTTACCCAAAAGGACCCTGGGCAGGCAAAAACAGCAGATGTCCGCTCATACATGTCCAACCGACTAATTTTTATCTTGTGTCTACCAGAAAAAATGTTGAGCCGGAAATGAGCCACATTTTTATCACTGCCGCTCTAAACTCGGGGAGTATTTCCTCCAGTGGTGAGACTTGTCATTGTTTTCTTCAGAGATAATATTGTCCTAGGAGCTGGCTTTTCAGCATCTTCAAAGTTCTCTCTAGTAGTAATGACGGACACAAATATTGTTGAATATTCATATTGAAATTGAGTACCTCTTTAATGGTGCATCATGATAACAAGATGGACCTGGAGAGCAAACTGAGAAACAGCAGAGATCCCTTTGCTGGGCCGTATCAATTAGACCAAGTATGTAATGACTGAGAGTAAAAGCTGGAAATTTCTAGCATGAACAAATATAATGGGATGAAGTCTTAGCATTATTCATCTACACATTTCAAAGCTATTTTCATCCACTCGCTGAGTGGAACTGCAACCCCCTGCCTTTTCATCACACAGGATTCATAAAGAGCATATGAACATCCCCTTCAAGTTTACGAAGTGCTTTCCTAAAAGGTACCTCATTTCAGCATCACGAAGACACTATTGAACAGAGAGCATTAGCATTTCCACTTTACCTGCGAGGGAACTGGGGGTCGGAGAGGCACGTGTCTCACCCGGACCTGTGAGTGCAGAGCGGAGTGGGAACTAAGACCTGAGCCTTGCCGGGGCGGCCAGCGACCCAGTGCTTCCTCCCACAGTCAGCTAGCCCGTGGCCGGGCCAGGCTTTGCAAGCGAGCCAGCCTAGTCAGCCTTGTATTAATAGTTTGATGATACTGGAAAAATACGGCAACTGTTTCAGCACTACAAGCCATAGTGTTCCTAAGGAGACTGGAGAGAGCTGAAACTGACAACATACCTAATGTGGATTAAGCACTCTCCTGGGTGTCTTATGAAAACAATCTCAATGGAAACATTTTCTTTTTTAGCTCATGGGAAGATTCTCATATTTTCCAAATCACTATTTTTATGGGTGATTGGGAAGAACGTGGTAAATCCAGTTTGTATTTCTAACCATTTTGTATTTTTTTTTTCAAAGAAAAGAGACCCTTGGGTCTTTTTTACTTTATGTTTAACAAAATAGGTAATGGTTTAGTACAGGCCTTTCTTCGTCTTTCTGGTTTCTCTTTCTATGATTGTGAGGGAAAAGAACATTGTTTAACCTGCCTACCTAATTTTGTAAGGTACCATTTTGTCTAAAATGGTGTCATTTTAGAGGTCTGCGTAGGAAGACAAATGGGTAGAAACCAGACATAATAGACCAAGATTTTACCTTTAGTTCTTTAATATTTAAATAGCCCCCATTCCACATCAAAACTACCTGCCTGGGAGTTTGTAAGGGACAGGTATGACACCTAAAGGTGTAAATTCACTGTAGGTCTTTCAAATGCTTGTTCTAGTCTCTAACCTCTCCGCTTATCAGCACCACCCATATGTTCTCCAGCGTCCACAGCACATTTATTTTATTGTCCCAGCAGGAGGAATCGTGGAATCTTATGAAATGTGGACTCTTTGAATTTATCTAACTGTTCAACGGGACAGAGCATGCTTTTTCACAGGCCTACTTTCTAGTGTGGGATTATTTTGCATTGGGTAGAGCATTCAATGTCCATTTAATCAAATCACCAAATATTACAATCCCAGCCTATAAGGTTATTGAGACCTCAGCGAATAGCAGCAACCTATTGGCTATAGGAAGGTGGTACAACTCAGGAGTTTAGTCTGTTCTATTCCCACAACATGCACTTATAACAAGGAGAGGAAGGAAAGCAAGAGATGTTTACCTAGGAATTACTCCTTCATTTTCGATCAATAATGTCCCTAAAACTTCATCGAAAGCATAGACATTTTAGTCAATGAGCCACCAGAAGGGCAACCTCACCAGACCCTTGGGGACTCATTCAGCCTTTGAGTCTTTATCAGTCCCATGTCCTCGCTTGGTGATCTTCACTGGTGAAACTGGGTTGTAATATGCTTGAGAAAATGAGTGTGTCCCTTCATCAGGGAGATCACCAAGAGGGGCACAGGGCCTGGCGTGGCCTTGGAGTCACACTGTTGTGTAAGTGGAGCCTATGGGAGCAACCTTTTGAAAAGGAAAAGTTGCAATAATATTGTAACAGGAGTGCAATATGTGAGACTTTTGCAGAATGAATACTTCAGTGCCTTACAAAACAACACAAAACAAAAAAGGGAGTTGCACTTAGTCGAAAGAGCTTGGGTGTTGGATTTAGCAGACCTGAGTTCATCTCCCACTGCCCTGTTACTTAGCCAGCTGGGTGACCTTGGGCAAGACACTGCATCTCCCTGCGCCTGAATTTCCACACCTGTGAAGTGGCAATCATGATGCTGTTTTTGTATTGTGTGTGGATTTAATTACAATTGTAGGATGTCAGGCACAAAGCTCAGCACAAAATAACAGCTCAATAAATAGTGTGTCTCTGTGGCTGGTGGCCCATTTGGCTGTCTCATTTATTCTACTTAATATTTATGTCTGGGCGCTGTGGCTCACGCCTGTAATCTCGGTACTTTGAGGTGCTGAGGCGGGTGGATCACCTGAGGTCAAGAGTTCGAGACCAGCCTGGCCAACACGGTGAAACCCCATCTCTACTAAAAAAAATACAAAAAATTAGCAGTTGTGGTGGCGGTTGTCTATAATCCCAGCTTGGGAGGCTCACACAGAAGAATCACTTGAACCTGGGAGGTGAAGTTTGCAGTGAGCCAAGATTGCACCACTGTACTCCAGCCTGGGTGACAGAGCCAGACTCCATCTCTAAAAAACAAAGAAACAAACAAATGTAGAATTTCCCTGTTCCTCCCTAGAGACTTTCAGTATGAAAAGACCCTCGGAGGTCATCATGTCTCACTGTCTTTGTTAGATGAAGAAATTCAGTCCAAGGAGGTTACGTGACTTGCTCGAGGCCACTCAGCTTTCTGACCCTGCTCCTCGAACCCCCATCAGTCCTTTTGGATGTGTCTGCTCTGCAGGCGCATCCTTCCAGGCTGAGCAGTGCTGACTCTATTTTCAGACTCGTTTCGTAGTCTGTTGACAATTACATTGTCCATCATGCCGTTTAGAGCTCTGACTTTATAGCTTTGGGAAGCACCTTAAAATATAATTGCAAACACTCTGCCCATCCAAATGTGTACTCCCCACTCCTAATAATGAGGCTTTTAAGTGGCGGCACAGGAGAGCGGCAAGATGATAGCTCATGCGAAATGAGAAATTGGAGCAAATGGGATTTGGTAATGGACTTTGCAGTGACACGAGTTGTCTGATAGCAGGTCTGTGGTTATCTTGGTACATTTTGTATTTTGAAAGGCAGAAAATGTCAGGTCATTGCCCAAATACTGGTTAAGATTTTGATTATTTTGCAGAATTGTGGCATAGTACCTCAGGATTGACATTTTCCCCCAAAATTTTATGTTCAATGTTCCTGTCCTTTGTTTAGAAGTTACACTTTCTATTGTTTTGTAGGTCTATCAAACAAACAAACAAAAAAAAAAAAAGAAAGTTTTTCTTTCCTGTTGCCTAAATGATTTGATTGTTTAGTTCTTGGAGTAGAAATACCAGCTGCCCTTAGCCTAGGCCATACAGAAAACCCACCTGTTAGTTTGGCAGCTCTTCATTTAGGGCATTCATTCACTTATTCATTTTTCAAACTTTTGTGGAGTACTGATGTGCAAGCCAGCAGAGACGGGGAAAGAAATGCAAGAATGAGTAAGATGTGGTCCTTATCCTCAAGGAATTCAGAGTCCCATGGGGGAGATAGGCCTGGTTTCCATAAACAATGACGCAAGACAGAACATGATGTGCCAGGAGGGACAGAGTGCCAAGGTGGGAACAAAGGAATGACTAGTCCCGGAATGGGCCTGTGGGAAAGGTGTCGTGATGCTGGGAGGCTGGGCTGGATCTTAAAGAAGGTGGGGATTATAACACATAGGGAAAGGGTGGCAGGTGGGGAGATGGGGGCAGAGAGAGAGTAGAAGAAGGGCAGGGATTCCAGGCAAAGAGAACGAGTTGAGCAGAGGGTGGAGGCTGGTAGGCGAGGAGAGGTAAATAGGGTCCCTTCATGGAAGGACTTGGAAGCCACGCTGTGGTGTTGTGTCCACAGGTCAGTGGGGGGCTATGGATGGGTCTTAAGCAAGTTAAGTAATGGGATTACATTTATGTTGTAGAAAGACAGGGAATGGATTGGAGTGGTAGAAACCTCTGATTTCACTTCTGATTCAACAATCAGCTGAGTTTCTTAGGTTTGCCTTCAACTCCCCTCCTTGGGGACGAGTTCATATGTGACCCCCATCTCCCTCTGGCTGATAGCTGCCCAGGGCAACACATCCACCACCAGCTCGCAGAAACAGGGCCAGCCTCTCGTGGGGCCGGAGCCTGTGGCAGCCTGTTCCCGAAGCCCAGAGGAAGGCAGACAGCTGAGATCATTTGGCAAACTAAGGTTACCACTTCTTCTAAGACATCACATTCTTGAATGTAACAAGCATATGCAAATGATAAATCTTGAAATTTCAACTAAGGATTCTAGGCTGGATCAGTATTGTCACAGAATCACAGTTTGGGGAGGGTAGTTAGGAGATCTTCTATACATCGACGATTAGTTTTCCTTCTCAACAGAACTGCAAACAAATTCCCAATTAATGAATTTGCTGAGTAGTTCCTCCCCAAGGAGAATCAGTTTGGAGAGACTTTCAGCTCTAGCTGAGATTGGGCTAGATTGGTTGGACCTGAGTCGACCTGCAGACCCGTGAACATGGGCATGAATGTTCGCTGACAGCCAAGGAGTTTTGGTGTGGTTTGTTACAAAGCTTTGTCCAGGCAATAGCTGACTGATTCCTGCCCTGGCAGAAAACTGGAGAACCCATCTCCTTACGTGGAAGCGAGGATTCACTGACGTATGAAGTATGTAAAGTGTGCTAAGCAGGACTTTGGCTTATTACTACAATAATTGTTACTGTCATTAATCTCACATTGAACTCTGCTCACTGTCTCTCTTAACCACACCAAAGTTCTAGAAGCTTCCTAGTGGGATGGGAAAGGAAATGTTGGATCAATATACATGGATTGATTAGATGGGATCAATGAGGCCTTACAGTCTGTTTGAGGAGGGAAAGAGAGAGAGGAGAAGGAGACAGGGAGGATAAGTCAGGTTCTAGGGGCTCCCATTGTTTCTATTTTAATAATCTACCATTTTCTTTTCAGGCCAGGGTCTACACCCTGCTCACCTTTGGGACATCTGTGAGGCAGGGTGCCTCCTTTCTGTCCCACCAAGAGGACAGCTGGGGGACTTGGCCTCTGGTCCCCTCGAGTTGGGTCAGCACCTCTGGGCCTCCTCCTGGCTCTTCGTGCACCAATGGGAGCGCACCTGGGTTCTGCTGAGGTGTGAAAACGTCTTCACCGAGGGGTTCAGAAAAGTGTGCTCGTGCCCTATAGATCTGGATTCTAAGGGAGATGAGAAAAGTAGGAACTGAGCCCGTGGCTTACCTCACCCACTTCCTGAGCCCGAGCAAGGGGCAAGACTTTCCTGTGTGGCCTTCTCAGGGCAGCCCACAGGCAAGTGGCCTCCTTTTCTGTGTCTGTCTTGCCCGGTGCCCCCACTCTCCTGTCCCGGCCCCAGGCCACCCCTTAGCCAGAGTGCAGAAACCCCAGACCCCCAATATTCTCTCATATCCTCAGAATCTTCAGCTTCCATCCAAGGATGTTGGTTGAATCCCGAGTGGGGTAGTAGAAAGATCTAGTCCTGTGAATAGGGGGCTAGGAGGAAGATGGCGACTTCAGCTGGGCTATCTACTCCCTGAGTCTACAACACCTAAAGACAAGCACAACTTGTCCCCACTAGGACGAATTTCTTGCTCCTGACCACCTCACTGCATTTCTAGGGCCATATGTATTCCTGCTATTTGGCCACGTTCCTTGAGAAAAATTGCCTATTAAAAGAATTTCCTTATCCACCAAGTTATTTGAAACAAATAGCCATTTTTTTCTTATCTCAAAGACTTTAGCTTATCTCCTGTTGTGTACACGAGTTTGTGTGTGTCTGTATCTGCATGTGTATATGTGTGTGTGTGCATATGTGTGTATGTGTGCATGTGTGAGTGTGTGTGTATATGTGTGTGTGGTGTTTATATGCATGTGTGCATGCATATATGTGAGTGTGTGTATGTGTACATGTGTGAATGTGTATGTGTGTATGACTGCATGTGTGTGTGTGTATGAGTATGTCTATGTGTATGAGTGTGTGGGTGTGTAGTGTGTGTGATTGTGTAGGAGTATGTGCATATGTGAGTGTATTTGTGTATGTGTGTATGAGTGTGTGCATGTGTATGAATGTGTGTATGAGTATGTGTGAGTGTATGTGTGTGAGTGTATGTGTATATGTGTGTGCATGTGTGTATGAGTGTGTGCATGTGTATGAATGTGTGTATGAGTATGTGTGAGTGTATGTGTGTGAGTGTATGTGTATATGTGTGTGCATGTGTGTATGAGTGTGTGCATGTGTATGAGTGTGTATGTGTGTGTGTGTATGTGAGACTGTGTGTGTGTGTGCATGCACGCTGATGAGGTTTGTTGAGTGGAGGTTAAGTAGATAGAGACTCAAATGCTCACCCCTGGCTGAGGTGGAAAGCCCTGTTTCTATGTATTTGATATTGGAAGTTCTTTACAGGACTTTGCCTTTCTCTTTGAAATAAGTTTGAGTTTCACTGATGAGTGTGAGATACTATCCCTGCACAGCATAGCACTTAGCTGGTAGAGCAGGAAACATTCTCTGCTCTCCTTACAGAATTCTGGTTTTATTTAGGGTGGCAATAAATCTTCAGAGAGATCGTAATGGATCCAAACCAAACACTGCCTCCTATTCCCCTTTACCAAATGCTTCCCCAGCCTTCCTTAGAGATAGAGGTAAGCAAGGGACCGAGTTCTGGCCAATGGGCCATACAGGGAAGGTTTCTGCAGAGCTTCTGGGAAATATTTCTTCCTGATAAAAAGAAAAAGACACACATAAGGGACACCTTTTCAGCACCTGGCAACGCTATTCCTTCCTTCCTTTGAAAGTGGTTGTGATGCCTGGAGTTGCAGCATCCATCTTGAGAACATGAGGACCAACAGGAAACAAGTTGAGAATGGTGGAAGAGAAATAGTCTGAGTCGCTGTTGCCATTGACATTGGTACCAAACCAGCTCTGGTCCTCCTATTCTGTACTTTATTGCTTAGGCTACCATTAGTGGGGATTTCTGTTACTTGCAGCCTAATGCACCCTAACATTTACATTGATTTACTTTTTCCTTAATTTTCGCACGGTTCAAAGAAGCCCTGGGAGACGTTTTCCATGTATCTTCTGCTCCTGCATATCATGTAAGCAGAGGCACTTGCAGCTTCTGTTCTAGATTATTTTCTCAAGAAAACAGCTTCGGGAACACAAGAATAGCGTCTTCTTTTCAAACAGAGAGCTAATTTGTTTGCTGACCAGCAGAATAAAAACCACATCAATCTCTGAGGAAAAGTTTACGCAGTCTTGATAAAGGACTGGAGTTTCCTCAGTTTGGGATTTGAGTGATCTTTTGGAGGTGGAAACAAGACTTGATTTGTGTATGGAAGCAGAAGAAATAAAGAGAAATCAATCTTTATGCTCAGTTTTGGGGACTTGAAAGTGCAACCTTCAACTGAGGTGGGAAACATTGTGTAGCAGGTAGTAGGAAGGTTAAAAATAAATCTAAAAAAAAGAGATGGAGGTGGGATGTGTGTGATCAGCAAAGGGAGACCCAGGAATACCCATCATTAACTTCCTTCCCGGAGAAGATTCTGGTTTCCTTCGGGCTGCTTCAAAGCCCATGTCCTTGGCCTTTGATATCTGGCAGAGGCCCAGCACACTGTCAGAGGCAGTTACTAATCAGATGACCTTAGAATAAATTGCCCTGGATTATCTGGGTGGGCCCAATGTACTCACAGGAACCCTTCAATGCCCAAGACTCAGCCAGAAAGATTTACAGATGCAAGAGGAGTCCCCAAGCCACAGAAAGCAATTAGAAGTTGAGAATGACCCTGGGCAACAGCCAGCAAGGAAACGGGACTTCAGTCCTACTACGTGGAAGGCAATTCTGCCAACAACTTGAATGAACTTGGAAGTGAGTTCATCCCCAGAGCCCCCAGAAAGGGGTGCCACCTTGATTCTAGCCTTATGAGACCACACAGACAACCAGCAGAAACATGCTATGCCCAGACATCTGACTTACAGAAACTGTGAGATAGTACATTTATGGTGCTAAATTTGCTAAATCTGCTAAATTTATAGTCATTTTGGGGGCTCAAAAGAACACAAATACAGTGGAGAGGAACTGGAGGAAAAAGAAGAGAACGGAAAACAGCCAAATGCCAGCCTCCATGCTGTCGTGCGATGAGTTGTACACGTTGCTTATGAAACTGTGACGTGACTGCTTTCATGAGCAAAACTGACCACCTTTCATATTGTTTGAGTTGAACATTTGATGTTTGGCTTCAGCTTCAGCGTGATACTTTTTATATATTTTTTGCAAGTGTATGGAAAGTTTGTTTCAGTTCCCCACTGAGTATGAGAATTAGGAAAATGAGAACAATATACCTTCCCCATTTAAAAAAGTCAAATTATTGAGAATGGGTTGAATTTTAAGGCTTTCCATGTGGCTGATATTCAGTGTGGAGTGATAGTTTGGTTTCAGTTTTGGAGAAAAAGAGATAAAATGTAATAAAATGAGATTGTTAAGCAGCCCAGTGCTGTCCTTGATGACTGCCAGGTGGTCTGGGAAGTTGCCTGACCCAAGGGGGACCACTTAGCTCAGCCAGTTTTGGTGCCCATATTTGCACGGAACTATTCACAATATGTGGATGTTCTCACTTCATAGCACCCCCGCCACATATTCTCCTTTTCCAACAGTTTTGAATCCACTACAAGGTGCCATTTTTTTGCCATGATTTTGTCCATCTTCACTTTTGAATGTCAGAAAGGTGGAATTTTCAGGCTGTTTTCACCAATTGTGTTCTCACCTGCACCTTCAGCGGATATGGGATTACTGATGATCAAAATGCCAATGGGCCCTAAAGGAAAGGTGAGGCAGGCAGGAATGCAAGAGTTTCCCTGGGCCCAGGGAGGGCATCTTGTGGAAGGCAGCTGGGATTGAGATGGTTCTCCTGCGTCCCACTTGAGTTGCTGCCCAATGGATGTGCCAGTGCTCCTGCAAGGCCATGGGCTTCATGCAGGTGACTCCAGCTGAGGGCACTAGAGGTGGGGGCTGGAGGTGGCATGGGAGGAGACAGCAGGCTGGTGGTGGTCTGCAGCCATGCTACCTCTTGATTGATGGCCCCGGGGCCTGCCTGCGTATGAAGGTGGGGTGGTGGTAGGGTTACACTCCTCTGGCTGGGGTGTCCACTTGCCCTTGCAAGGAACTGTGCCTTCCAAAGGGCTCTGCAGGGTCTTCTAAGGCTCAGATACACAGCTCCTGCAACACCTGTCCCAGGGGTGCCAACAGCTGTGCCAACCAATAGGGAGGTTTGCAGCTGGGCCAAATCTAGCCCCCAGCTCTTAGCCTGGGAAGCAGAGGCAACCAGCAGGGAGAGGACTGTGCTGGGACGCAAGCAGCTAAAGAAACAGTGGTTAGTTTTCCTCTCTCAGTCCCTCACCCTGACATAGACTGAAGAGTACTGCCCTGAAGAAGAAGGACTCAGAGATAGACCATGACCCTCTCCCTGTACACATTTAGGATCCCTCTGAAGCAAGTATTAGAGGAAGGAAGAAGATGAGGCTTAAACAGAATTTGAGCTTAAATCTGCAAAATGTCATCAAGGGAAGGAAATGGCAGATCTGACAAGGTAGGATTGAAGAAAATCATTGGAGAAAAAGAAAACTGTTTCATGCTCATATCCATATAGAGTTGAGAGCAGAGCGATTGGTAGGTCCAAGTGTTCAAAGGATTGCATTGGCTCCACATGGCCCTGGAGGTTCTGTGTGAAGTATGAGGTCGAGGTAAGGAAATGGCTGGAGGTGGAATAAGCTGACCAAGGAAGAGTGAGTTCCCCGTCTATGCAAGGATGCAGGCAGTGATTGCAGAGATAGCAGCAGACAGATACTCCTTAAAGTCACTGCAAACATGGGGATCCTCTTCCTCTCCAGAGATCCTTGGGAGAGGTGGGGGCTGGAGGTGGCACAGGAGGAGACAGCAGGCTGTCTGTAGCCATGCTGCCTCTTGATTGATGGCCCCGGGGCCTGCCTGCGCATGAAGGTAGGGGTGGTGGTGGGGCTACACTCCTCCGGTTGGGGTGTCCACTTGCCCTTGCACTAGACTAAAGGCAGGCTCATCTGCTGGTCACCACTTCCTGCTGGTCATGGCCCTGATGGTGCTTAGAGAAAGTTGAACTGGCTGGTACATTGGGGCTCACCAAGGACGCTGACAGGGAGTGCAGGAGTGACTGCCACCCACAGGGTACACACCTTGAACACTTAGATTCCCTGTTGTTGGAGACCTTTAGGCCACTCTGCTGCTGCTCTGGTGGGCGGGCCAGTCATGACTCCACCCTTTCAGTCCTGCTGTCTCTCCTGTGGATACGGGGTGTGGAGCCCTTGCTGGGGGCTGCTGACAGGTGACTATGAGACTTAGTCAAGTGGCTTCATGCCCTGGTGACTGTTGATCTGAAGATTTTGGGGGAGGGGTGGAGCAGCTGGTCTTGGCCAGAACATTTCAGTCTAACTGAGAGGCTCTAATACTGTGAGTCTCATGGACACTGGTCTGTTTCCTTTCCCTGCACTCCCAAAATATGCTGCACAGGGAGAGTCCTCACTTCCTCTCCAGCAACCAGCTCTCCATCTAAAGTGCTACTATAAGGGGGAGCCCTTGTCAAGGCCCCAGGACAGAGAGGCCTACTCGCCTCTCCTTTCCAGAGCCCAGAGAGGTCACCTGAGTGATACAGTCGACAGATGGGATATGCTAAGTCCACCCAGACAGGAAAGCAGTTAGAAAATTTAAGATGGCAGCTTCTTACAATTCTGATCAGGCATCTTCCTGATCTACCTGCCTAGGCGAGAGAGAATGGGGGCCTCATGCTGAGTGTGGGATGGTTGGACCCCATAAGAGCAGCATCTGGGTGTGTGTTGTGTGTGTGTCTGCTCAGTGTAAGCCTAACAAGTGTACAGGTCCTGCAGTGTGTCAGTCAGGCCCCTGGAACAGCTTGTCAGCATGGTTCATGTCACAAAGTGTTTCTTCAAAGTGGTAAACACACACACAATCCACATTGTGTTTCAGGAAGACAATGGTTCAAAGGGTCTGCCGGGCTATTTTTATCACAGAAGTCTGGAAGGAAAATGGTGTCACGTGCTGAGAAAAGTGTCCAGCTATTCCAACAGACCGCAGCTGAAAAATTCTTGTTTTTATGTGTTTCTCTCAGAATTGAGATCATTCAAAAAAGGTGAGTTTAAAACCCTTCGTTCCAGAAAGCTCCGCAGCTCACACTGTGCCAAGAGTGCCTTTCTTTCCTGTGTTTTGTCAAACAGACGTGAAAGCTTCTGCAAACTAGGTGCCTGGATCAACCTGGGTGAGCTTGTGATAGGGGAGGTGAGGCCTTCAGACAGCAGATGGACTTGGCAATGGAGAGAGCAGATGGCTGGCCGTGTTAAAGCGATAAAAAAGAAGAGTGATCATACTAGAGTTTTCTACCTCTGCTGTGGATCTTGGACAAATTTCCGAACCTCTCTGATTTTCATTCATCTCATCTGTAAATTAGGGTCATACCTACCTCAGAAGATTGTGGGTAATGATAAGATAAAAACAGCTATCACAATACCACGCATACACTAAGTGTTAAACAAATATTGATTCCCTTCTCTCCTTTCCTTTGACTTTGCTTTTTTATGACCATATTTTGTTTTTCCGTATTTTTTACTAGGGAAGAAATGTTACAAGGATTCCCCCAAACGAACTCTTCCCTACTGCTTTCAAGTAAGGAAAAGAACAAAGAAGAAAGAAAGTCACAGGAATGTGTGGTTAAGAAGCAGAAAGAATATAGTTGTGATTCTTTTTTCTGTTCCCTTTAGGAATGGGCGTTCTTTCTCTTCAGAAAATGGTGGTGCCACTTGCAGATGAATGAGACCCTGACGTAGTTAGTCCATGCACTGGCGGGGGACACTGGGGATTGGGTTTTTCACTTGGGGTCGTAAATTGTCTCACAGAGGCAGGTCCAACCTTCCTTGGCCAAAAATACTCCCAGAATAACCCAGGCCTGCTTTTGGAATTTAGATTTTCAGACAAAAGTTACCTTTGTTTGTGCTGCTATAACGAAATACCACAGAATGGGCAACTTATAAACAATAGAAATTTATTTCTCGTGGTTCTGGAGGCTGGGAAGTCCAAAATCAAGTCCGGCGTGTGGGCTTCTGGTGAGGGCTGTGCTCTGCGTCTAAGAGGGCATCCCATTGCTGCATCCTCTGGAAGGGACAAACGCTGTGTCCTCACACGACAGAAGGGACAGAAGGGCAAGAGAGGGCTCCCTCAAGCTCTTTTATAAGGGTGCTAATTCCATTCATGAGGGCAAAGCCCTCATAATTTAATATACCATGAAACTGGAGATTAAGTCTCAATAGGAATTTTGGAGTGGAAGCCATCATTCAAACCACTGCAATCTGGGAAGCTCTAGGGAGTCCACTGGGCTTTTGGTGAGGATTATATTCTTTAACATCTTATTTCATGTTTGCTCCTTTATCCATGTTTCTTCTTTATTTGTTTATGATAGGGAGGCTGGAGACAGTTGATTATCATTTTAGGATTTTAGGGGGAAAATGATGCTTTCCCAGGAAGCTCCCAAGACAGAAGGAAGAGAGGAAGCACTGAGTGGGAGAGACAAGACCCTGCTTCTAGAACATGGTGTAGGAAGCCACAGCTTCCTGTTCCAGTCAGAGGAAGCTTTGGGTCAGCTTTGGGTTGGGGTAGGTGTGAAGGGGTGGATGGTAATTTCTCTATCATTATACAAAACCTGTAGATTGACCAGCTTGCTGCCCTCTTCTGTTCATTGTTCATGTAGAACTACCACCCTGGGACTTCTTTTTTTGAAAGAAAGAATCTCAAAAATGGCCAATCCAGTGATCAAGGTGCTTGGGGACAGTTATTTCACAGAAGGTGCTGTGTGGGCATGGGAGGAGTGTCCACCTCTTGCAAGAATGAGATTCTTGCTTACTGCAGGGTTAGTATTCAGATCTGCTTGCTTCATCTGCTTGTCAAGATTTTGTCTGGGGTTATTGGTTTAGGGGCAAGGGAACAAGTAAACTGGGGTGGACACTGGGAGACCTGGGCAAAGGGAGCTCAGAAGATGGGCATCTCACTTGGACTTGAGTGGCTAGGGAAGTCTTTCTGGGGGAAGTTATGTCTGAATTTTAGCCTCTGTAGCCAGAGAAGAGACTTCTGAGCAGTAGGAACAGAATGTGCTAAAGGCTAGAGAGTGATAGGCACAAATATTGGATGAGCTACAGATGTTCAGCCTGGTTAGTGCAGAATATGTAAAGGATAAACAAGAAGGCTAGAAAGGGGAGCAGGGTCTGGGCTGTGCTGGGCTTTTACTCAGATGTGGCTGTGCTTGCTGGATTGTAGATGCTCTTTCTGTCGGCACCTGCACACAGAGGCTCCTGCACAGGATGGGGGGAGAAACTAGAAGAACATGGCACCTGCTGGAGGCGCCTTGTCTATATCTTCTTGCTCTTACCTCCTCAGTGCACACAGGCCAACTTTCAACACTGCCAGCACTTACATTGCTTCACCTGAAGGCTTTCTCTGTCTTCCAAACTGACTTTCTTCCTGCCAACACATCAGGCTGGAAATGCTAAAAAATTAGGAGCCACACTCAACCGATGACTCTCAGGATTTGATGAATAAAGACCCCAGCTCCCTTACAATGCTGGGTGGAATAACTGGAGTGTGGCTTTGACACTGGCTTTCAGAGTTTCCCTTGTGAGATTAAACTCTATTTCTTTAAACTTGGACATTCAACTATGCTCAGCACTCAAAGTTCAGGTTTCTGGTGCCCTTTTAATCACCAGGAGCCAGAACACCTTCCAAATTTGATCCCTTAAAGATGATTATATTGGCAAGGAGACAGTTTGGTCGCTAAAGAACCACCAGTGCAGAAGTGATCGTGATGCTATGATTTTAGGGACCCAAGGCGCTTCTATCTTGCTGCCTGGTGTATTAGTCAGGAAAGCCTAGCTGTGCTGCAGAAACAAACAATCCTAAACATCTAAGTGGCTGAAAACAACAAGGTTTTATTTCTCCCTTGTGCTAGCTGTCTATTGCAGATCAACAAAGGGGCATTGTCCTTTTCTGAGAGTCATGCTGAAGGAACTGCCACTCTCTGTAACATTTCTGGCAGCCACAGCACACGCCTTACATCAGCAATAGAATGTTGAGCCTGGAAGTGACACATGCAACTCAGTGGCCAGAAATCTTCCTGCAGGTGTTCCCACAGAGCAATGAGAACTGAACATGGCAAGAAGCACCAGTGACTGTCACACTGTCATTTACAGCAGGCTTGCATCTTGTGGGTCTGCGAGGACTGTTCTACCTCTGACTGGAACATCGGCATTTCAGCCAGCAGAAAAGGCAGAAGAGAGATGGAGGCTATACTCCTTCCCGTTAAGGTCCGGGTCCAGACATTGCACACATTACCTCAGTGCATCTCCTATTGGTCCGAATGTGGTGCATGAGCAGCTGGGAATTAGAGTTCTTATGCAAACAGCCATATGGCCAGATAAAACTTGTGGGAAAAATTGGAGGAGAGATTTTTGGATATCTTAAAGTCTCTGCCACACAGATGATGAGGAAGACACTCTGGCAGAAATTCTATTGCTTTGGGTTGACAGTGGAGTATCTGGGAAGGATGTGGTGAGGGCATCTTTTGGGGTAGTTGGCTTTCTAAGACAGCACTACCCATTCTATTCTGTTTCTGGCCTTAAAGTACAAAATCCACAGGGGGAGACCTTCTTTATGGTGTATTTGGTAAAATACTCAAAATACAGAGGCTCGGCAAATACTTGTCACAGATAATTTGAGAATTTCCCCAGGATCTAGTTTTGCGTTGAGTGGCCACAGGAGGTTATGGCTGCTTTTATTTGTTATGACTGAATTTTGTATCTATGTAGACAACCACATATCCCTATCACATTTGAAATAGGGAGGGATCTTATGAAGTTTTGTGACAAATTATACATTCGATAAGTAGTCCCTCAAACAAAGCCTGGAATTTTGACCTAAAGGAGGGTTTTCCCCCTTCTAATTATGATAATATTTGTGTTTATAAGAAAAAAACTACTGTACACCTTTATCAGCAATCATGAAGATTGCGGGGCTGGGGTAAGGGTGGATGGGGAGTAGGTATCAGCCCAGAATCTGCCATTAACAGCGTGAATGACTATGGATAAGACCTTCCTGGGCCTCAGTTTCCTTATTTATGAAACAAAGTGTGGTAGACTGAAGATGGCCACAAGTTCCCATTGACGAGTGGCATCTAATTCCACTCCTCCTGAAACTGGGCTAGCCTAAGTAACTTGCTTAACCCATATGATGTGGCTGGGACTTTTGCTGAGGCAAGCTCAGAAGCAGCCCTCCAGCTTCAGTGTGGGCCTCTTGGAACATTCTCTCTCATGACCCAGCCACCATGCTGTGAAAACTGCAAGCCACATGGGGAAGCCATGTGCAAACGGACACTGCAGTCTCCAGCCCTGGAGATTTCAGCTGCCAGTCAGCACCCATACCTGCCCTGGGACGGAGCCATCTGCCACGTCGAGGCACCCGAGCCTTCAGACCATGCCCCCCCTCTGACCACCGCAACCTCGTGGGAGACTCCGTGAGAACTTCCAGGTAAGGCCAGAAAACTCCTGAACCCTATATGAGAGAATAAGTGATTGTTTCAAGTTACCGGTTCTGGGTGGTTTGTTTTGCAGCGACAATGGACTGGATCATGAAGGATCTGTACAGACTTCTTTTCTGGGGCTTTTGAACTTACTAAGCATCAATTCTCAGGAAGTACAACCCGTGCCTCAGGGCGGGTCAGGAGCCTCGGGTCTGCCAAAGCCGAGCCGTGGCGGGCTGAGAGGCCGAGCTGGGGCGCCTGTCACTCCTGCGTGCACAGGGCGATCGCGCAGAGTCGGGGGCGTTTCCTGCACACAGAAAGGGAGTGCTCTTGGGGGTAAAGGAAGCTCGCCGCGGGGTAGGGACGTCTTTCTAATGTCAGCAGAGAGAGGCCGATGCGGGGAGAGTGATCCACAGATGCGGGGAGGGAGAGGACACAAGAGGGGGAACCGCCTTCTCCTGACCTTCCGCAGACTGGGATCGGGGACCCAAAGGGTTTCCCAGCGGGAAGCCGCAACCCAGCACCCCGGGCCTGGCCGCGCAGGCGCTGAACGCGCTCTCTTTAGTCCTTTGCTGTAAGACAGTGAGCGAGGAAGGATGAAGTAGGGACAGAAGAGAACGGCGGCAGGCACTCCCACTTCCCTACTCAACAGCCTGCCTGCCTGCCTTTCTTACTGACAGGACCCTGGTTAATGTGCGTGTTTGTGCGCGCGTGTGTGCATGTGTGTGTGCGCACGTGAGTGTGCGTGTGTGGTGTGTGCGTGTGTGTGTGTCCAGAGGGCTGGTGAGATGCTAACAGGCCCAACACAAAAGCTCCGTTCCCTAGTCTTTCTTGCAGTGTGTAGCAGCCATATGACACCGCTCTGGCCAAAGAAACCTAAGTAGAGCTCACTGGATGAAACTTCTAGAAAGTGTGTAAACGGGTGTAAATTCACTTGACGTGAGCTCTTCGCCCTTTGCCCATCCCCCTTTAGCAGCTCTGGGGCTGAGCCTAAGTATTTGCATGTTTCCCAAGCTCCCTGACTGATGCTGATGCTCCAGGGACCACACCTTGAGCACCACTGCTCCGGGACTTTGGGGCTATGAAAAGCAGTTGTCCAAAGGAATGAGTTGGCAAATCACATGTGAGTGGTTTAAAATTCTTTCCAGGCCACAAAACAACCTAAGGATGTCCAGGAGATGGGACAAGTCTGAAGCATTTGAGTAACGACTGGAAGCACAAAGGGAGCTGGAGGCCACCACTAATTGTCACCTATGGAGTAAACAACACGTGCGTGCGCTCTTCAGGAATGGCGGGGATGCCACCAGAAAAGAGAGTTCTTGATGGCACATCCACATGCGGCTCCCACTCATCTCTCTCGGCCAGCCGCCCGCAGCCTGTTCTCCATCACTGTCCAGCCGTTCCCCACCTGCCTCGAGTCTGTGGCGTGGGCCGTGCAAGTGGTTCTCGATCACAGGCATGTTTTATCCATCATGACTTGGTTGTTACGATACACAGTGTTTATTTTTCTTCATAAAAAGATGCAAGCTGTGCGCCTCCAAATGCTGGCAGCTCAGAATATTCCATTTGTTTGTGAAGAGACAGACTGGATGGCACAATTTCAATCAAACTATGAAATGCAGGCTGGCATGCCTGGAGAGAAAGATCATAACAGTGTGTACTCTTCTTTCTGAGAAGCCGGGGACTGCACACGTGGTTAACTCAGCACCCCCTGGAAGGCATCCTGGTGGATGTGTTCCATCAGCCGTGGCTAAGCAGGAAGGGGACTCTGTCAGAGCTATCTGTCCTCTCCCTGGGGACAGGCGGGGCCACATGACACATGCTGTGCCACATTGATTCACTCTGGGTGGAAGGGGTTGTGTCCTTTGAATTCCCAAATGGAAATGGCTAGAGTTGTTTTTTCTAATTACAAAAGTAATAAATGGTCATTTAAATGTTTTCCAGGAATAAAAACACTTAAGACTAAACAACACACCAAATAAAAAAGAACTCCATGAGGACTATAATTTCTTCTTGATTTTTATCTATCTGCCTGTCTATAACTGACCTGCCTTTTGCAACCATAGGGTTCTCTCCAAGTGCACATATAGAGATCTATACCTTAATTTTTATGGCTGAATATTATTCCACCATGCAGTTGTATCAGCCCCCTATTGAGAGATGGTTGGTTACCGGTTGTTTTTTCTTTAAAAACTATACTATGTTGAACATCCTCGTGTGTATGTCTTACTCCCTTTGTTTTCCTATTTGTTTTGGGTAAACTTCTAGCAGTGGAATTGCTGGGGAAATGCATTCGATCAACATTGCTGAACTGCCCTCCCCAAAGTCTGTGTGAATGACACCCACCCCGCCACTTATGAGGCTGACCCCAGCTTCACACCCTCATTATCACCTCAGGGCACAAATCTTTGTCACTTTCTGGAGTGATTTTCTCTAGATTTCCCAATGATTAGCATAACTTAACACAGAAAACCTTTATATAATAAAGTTTTTATTTTTTCTTATGAACATAAATTGCAGTTATATGAAATATTTTATTGGTTGTCTGCTTTCTTATTTCAGCTTTCCATTATGACAATGTTTAAATGTTGAAGAAAGTTGAAATAGTAGTACAATAAACATCCATATATCCTCCATCTAGATCAATTATTTACATTTGCTATATATAATTTAGCTATTCTTTCTAGGCATTTAAATTTTCACTACTCTTACAACACTTTGATTGCACCTAACAGAATTTATCAACAATTGTATAATGTCATCTAATGTCTAGTGCATAGTCAAACTGACCCAGTCTATGTAGAGTAGTATTTCCACAGAACAGCTACTACAGAAGATGTGGAGATTCTATTCAGGGGTCTCCATCTTGGTTTATGCAACAGAACCATCTGGGACTATATTTTTAACAAGTGCTGAGGATTGAAATCAAAATTCTTCAAGGAAACCATTAAAGAAAAAGTTATTCTGATGGAGAGGTCATAGATCCCAGGCCCTAGTGGAGGTGGGAATTGGGATTTGGGGACTAGAGGATCAGTTCAATGGCAAAACTGGGCCAATACAGAGGCCATATTGCTTCAGGGACTGATCATGTGGGGAAAGATGGATGAGGAGAGACTTTTGCCACGAGCATTTGTGTCATGGGACCCAGGGACAAGCCATGCATCTCAGAAGAGAGGGAGAGTGAAGACCCCAGCCCTCCTTCTGATGCCCACTGTTTCCTAGGGTCAGAGGAGAGGAGCAGCATGGCGGCAGGGTGAGAGTTAGATGGCCCCTCCCGGGACTGAGAAGCTTGCCATCCTGGCTCAGCCCAGCCTTTGCTGTATGTAGGATCCTACAGAAAGCAGAGAGCTGGGAGTCAGGGAGGGGGTAGAATGTTTTTGATGGGAAATTATCCTGCAAGTTAGCAAACTTATCCAGTGACAGGCCCCTGGTACACGAGCAGTGGCAGGGCAGAAAGAAGACAGGATTGGTGACTTCCAGCACGGTGTTGTTGTCACAATTTGTCCAGCACAAGGAAAGTGAGCAGTGAGCTAACAGCATTTCAGGAGATGTGATTTGGGTGTTGGGGGCTGGAGAGAGCGCGGTGGTGGTGCACGGTCCCGCAGGCTCCCGATGAAGCCGTCTCCTGAGTCCAGGATTGTTACGAATTTCCCTCGACCGGGGCCTGGGCATGCTGATCTTACTCCCTGTGCCCTGTCGCCGACGTTTCCAAGGCTTAGTCTTGTTTCTGATGCCCTGCGGAAAACACAATGGCAGTTTAGTCTGAAGTTACCCGGATCGTTCATTGCCAGCAGAGTTCATTTCATTTAGAACTTGGAACCACCACGGTTTTCAATAGGACGCTTAATGAACTGGGCCCTACGAAATAGGCAATAAACTTCTTGGCCTGCTTACCCGAGTATTGTCTCTCTTGTTCTGACTACAGTCATGTGTTTTATTTTCCCACTTTTTATTAGTTTCCAGCTAAAGACCAAGCCACATGAGCCCCCCGTGGCCTTCCTTTTGGGAATGGTGGAACTCGGCTGTACATTCACCTTCTGAGCTCCTCAAATGTCTTCCAACACTGTTCCAATGGTAGACAAACAAATGATTGAAAATGAGATTTCCATTGTGGCAGTGGTTTGCTGTCTTCCGTTTTAGAATGTAATCTTATTTTTTAAATATCTTTTTGGATTTATATTAATTTTGATTATGTAAGCTAGCAGAGTGTTTTTAATGAGGTTGGTGATGCCAAACCTAAAAGAGTTAAAATCCCCTTGTAATCGCATAATATAACTCAGAGAAAGGTAGGGGATGCCCCACAGAGAGACGGGGGATGCGTTCGATTTTTGCTCTTTTCCAAAGTGCGGCTTCCTTTTGGAATGTGTTTACCTTTGGTTTGAAATCATCAGTCATTTGTTAATCAGTGGCTAAAATCCGGTATTTGTAGCAGAGGGAAGGGACAGGGAGAGAGAGAGGAGGGGAAAGAGAGAGGTGAGGTAGGTGTCAGGCATCAGGGTCTCGGGGTATCAGTCTCAGTTTAGCTGTTTCTGAAGTCACCCACTCGGAGGCTGGGTTCCCTCAAATGCTCCATTTCTTTCTGGCCTTGGACATCTTGCTCCAGATCTGGGACTCCATCAGCACAAATGAGCTCTTCAAAACAAGAATATCGCCTTTTTTATTGCATTTTCTGGGATGGTCAATGCAAATTCCATCCTCCCTCCCTAGAACTATAATATGAATTTTGTGTTTAACCCTAATTAGAAGAAAACATTGTGAATAAATGGCACCTGTAAAATACCTCTACCATAGCCAGGCTATGGGAGAAAACTCTTGTTATTTCTCAAGTTTGCCTGAGAATTGTCTTATGGACAAATCCCAGTTCTCTCATATTTGGAATATGTGAAAAACTAAAGCATGGAAAATTGAAGTGCTTCAGTCACTTCTCTTGATGACCTGAAACTACTAGCATAGGAGCTGTCTGTCCATCCATCCATCCATCCATCTGTCCGTCCATTTGGTCATTCTTTCTACTTCATTTGAATGGATGGATAGACGGATGGATGGGTGGACAGACAGTTCACATGCTACTGTAAGCATCTACTCTATTTTTCTTTTTCTTTTTTAGAGATGGAGTCTCGCTCTGTCCCCCAGGCTGGAGTGCAGTGGCATGACCTTGGCTCACTGCAACCTCTGCCTCCCAGGTTTGAGAGATTCTCCTGCCTCAGCCTCCCGAGTAGCTGGGACTACAGGCATGCGCCATCACGCCTGGCTAATTTTTGTATTTTTAGCACAGACATGGTTTCACCATGTTGGCCAGGCTGGTCTTGAACTCCTGACCTCAGGTGATCTGCTCGCCTTGGCCTCCCAAAGTGCTAGGATTATAGGCGTGAGTCACTGCGCCCAGCCAGCATCTACTGTATTAATCATACTTCTTGTTTCTGTAAACTCAATGCTTTCACATCTGCCCTGCATTCCTAAGCAAGTATACACCTTGCTCTGGACAACCCACTAATACGCCTGAGTCACCTTGCCTGGGTGACTCCTGCCCCCTTCATTGCCTCCTCTGGGGAGTGTACTTTTAAAACACAAACTGGCCGATCTAGAATCCACACCTCTATCTACCTCCCTTATTGGGTTTTCACACTCAAAAGAGGAGGCGAGAGCTGGCACAGGTGAACAATTTAGAGGTGGAGGGAATATTAGAACCACATGTTTCTCTTTCCTCTGTGAATCAAGAGGCTAGTGGAGGCTGAAGGTGTAAGACAGCAGTGCAGGGCGTGCTGAAGGCCCCACGAAGAGGGGAATACACAGCACACAGTCAAAGGCGTGTGTTTCATCTTATTGAGCATGTGCCGAGTTGCATTTTGTCCTCGTGGAGCTGACAGTCTGGCCAGGAGGCAGGCAGACTCACCCCCAGCTATGAGAACAAAGCAGAATGCAGAATGTGCTCCAACAACTAACGGTGAGCATCGCAGTGGGGGACCGGGAGAAGTTTCCCAGAGGACATGGGCTTTGAGTTGTCTTAACGGATGTAGCGAGGCCAACAGACTGAGAAAAAAAGGGGACCATCCTTTGGTTGCAAATCTGGCAAGCAGAAACGTCAACCCCCCTCAGCAAAAAATAAAAGTAAATCCAAGGGATGCTGGTAGAGGGTGAGGATGGATTTAAGACGGTGCCTGCTGCTTTTTCTCCATCTTGGAGCGTGGAGAGCCTCGGCAGCGTCTCAACAGTGATGAGCGTGTTTCTAATGATCACATCAAGCCTTTGATCGGCTTTAATTGTTTGTTTCCCCCTGCAAACGCAAATTTGACTCACTGGTGCTGTGTTTAGCCAGCTGCTCCGCTTGGAGGTGCTCGGCACTGGGCCATGTCTGTTTCCCAAATGAGACACAAATGCCCTGGCTTCGGTTCAGCCCTGCACAGATTGAGCTCCTACTATGCGCTTGGTGATGGGGAGTGCAGGAACTAATGGGGTCTCTGTCTGAGGTTGCCTTGCATGGTTCTGAGTCTCACTCTCTTTCCACCCTGCCCCACTCCCAGCCGCCAGGAGATTCTGGAAGAAGACAGAAGATAGTAGGATAAAATTCTGATCAAATCAGAACCCAATACACAGAAATATGAACATCTGGCAGGTGGGTCAAAACTGGAGACTGCCAATTTTTAAAATAAGTTTTCTGGGTAGGTCTTGTGGGATTTACAGTTTCAGCTCTGCATTTGAAGCGTCCGCATCTCTATTGTAAAACCTTCAGCGGTCATCAGATGCAGATGTATGTGGTCCACCTGACTGGCTTACTAAAGCAGGAGACAGTCATGCCAAAACAAAATGGTCTTCAAATACAGGCTTATGAATTGCAGAACTGAAAAATACTTTATTCAGGTATATTCTACGTATCATATGCTTCATTCATTTCAAGTGTATAGTTCAATGATTTTTTTTTTCTTCTTTTTGAGATGGAGTTTTACTCTTGTTGCCCAGGCTGGAGTGCAATGGTGTGATCTCAGCTCACTGCAATCTCCGCCTCCCAGGTTCAAGCGATTCTCCTGTCTCAGCCTCCGAAGTGGCTGGGATTACAGGCACCTGCCAACACGCCCAGCTAATTTTGTATTTTTAGTAGAGACAGGGTTTCACCAGGTTGACCAGGCTGGTCTCGAACTCCTGAGCTCAGGTGATCCACCCGCCTCTGCCTCCCAAAGTGTTGGGATTACAGGTGTGATCCACCTTGCCTGGCCTAAATGCCTTTTCTTAAAAGGTGAAATCCAGTTCTGTTTTTTTGTTTTGTTTTGTTTTGAGACAGAGTCTTGCTCTGTCACCCAGGCTGGAGTGCAGTGGCACCGTATTGGTTCACTGCAACCTCCACCTGCTGGGTTCAAGCAGTTCTCTTGCCTCAGCCTCCTGAGTAGCTGGGACTACAGGCACGCACCACCATGCCCAGCTAATTTTTTGTATTTTTAGTACAGACGGGGTTTCAGCATGCTGGCTAGGCTGGTCTTGAACTCCTGACCTCTTGATCTGCCTGCCTTAGGCTCCCAAAGTGCTGGGATTACAGGCATGAGCCACCGCACCTGGCCCCAGTTCAATGATTTTTAAAGTGAATTTGTCAATTTGTGCAACCATGACCACAAATCAGCTTTCAAACATTTCTATCACCCTGATAAAATCTCTCATGTACATTTACTCTTAATCCCCATTTCTCCCTCTCTGCACCCAGACAACCACTAATCTACTTTGTCTTCATAGATTTACCTCTTCTGGATATTTTACGTAAATGGAATCACACAATATGCAGTCCCTTGTGTCTGCTTTTTTTACTTAGTGAATGTCTTTGAGGTCCATCCATGTCTCATGGTATATCTGTAGTCTGTTTCTTTTCATTGTTGAATGCTATTCCGTTGTAGAGATATACCACATTTTTAAACCCATTCACCACTCGCTCAAGATTTGAATTGCTTTCAGCTGTGGGCTATCACCACTCGCTCGAGATTTGAATTGCTTTCAGCTGTGGGCTATCACCACTCGCTAGAGATTTGAGTTGCTTTCAGCTGTGGGCTATTAAGAGCAGTGTAGCTATGGTCATCCCTGTGTAAGACTTTGTGTGGGAGAAAGACTTAAAATGTGAAATAGAAGACTCTGTCCCGATTCTTAGTTATTCAGAATGCTACGTCAGCAGAAAAAGGTTTTGTTTGCATGCCAGGTTTTTATGTGCAAAGCACAGTGGTTGGTGCCATCAGTGGAATGCAAATGAAAGAAGACTGAGCCTTAGTTTTTTTTTTTTTTTTGATGGTGTCTCACTCTGTCACCCAGGCTGGAGTGTAGTGACGCAATTTCAGCTCACTGCAACCTCCGCCTCCCAGGTTCAATCAAGTCTCCTGCCTCTGCCTCCTGAGTAGCTGGGATTCCAGGCACTCGTCACCATGCCCGGCTAATTTTGCATTTTTAGTAGAGATGGGGTTTCACCATGTTAGTGAGGCTGGTCTTGAACTCCTGACCTCGTGATCCACCCTCCTCAGCCTCCCAAAGTGCTGGGATTACAGGCATGAACCACTGTGCCCAGCCCGAGCCTTAGTTTTCAAAGAAACTCAAATAGGCCCTGGAGGCAGAGTATGACTGTTTAGGTGAGGTTGTTTCCAAATGTCAGATGCTTGATTCCTGGGTATCTGATCAATCTGGATCTTTAGTTGGCGAGTGATGAAAACCCAACTTGGCTAAACCTCAGTAAAAGAACCACAATAAAGAAGGAAATTTGTTGGCTTACATAATGAAATTCCCATGGGGTAATTCTAGCTTCAGGTGTGGCTTGATCCAGCAGCTCAAGCGATATTGTTAGTTCTTGGTTTCTTCCCAATTTGTGTGTTAATTCAAAGGTTCTATGTGCTGGTGAGATGGCTGGAAGCCCCTCTTCTTGGGTTCAAGTTCATTTGCTAAATGTCTCTTTCACATCTGTTTATGTGTGTGTTGTGTTTGTGTGTTTTGTGTGTATGCATAAGAGTATATGTATTTGTGTATGAGTTTGTGACTGCGTGTTTGTGTTATATGTATTTATGAGTGGGTGTGTGACTGTGTATGGGTTTGTGACTTAGTAAGTTAATGTGTGGGTTTTGTGTTCATGTGTTGGGTGTGTTTATGCAGGTATGAGTATATGTTTATAACTCTGTGTGTTGTAAGCATGAGTGTGTGTTTGTGTGTGTGTGTGTGTGTGTGTGTGTGTGGCAGGGAAGGTATCTGTGGCATAGAAATGATGCTGGGAAGCTCTGGCTGAGTCTTTGAATGCCATGGTGCTGTAGACTGAATTTCAAGTGACCAGTAGGAATTTTTAAACAGGGTGACCAGGTCATTTACGCAATTCAGAGCTCATCGCTGAGCAGTGTGGAAGGTTGATGGGAGCAGGCAGGGGCTGCAGGGAGGCCGGAGAGGAGAGGGTCATGGAGTTTTAGCCTTGGCCTCTCTGCAGGGAGCCAGCTGCAGTCTTGGAAACAGTGACTAGAGGGGGTGGGGCCTTGAGTCCTAAGCCTGGCATTCAGGTTCCAGTCTGGCCTGTCCCATACAGCAGGAAGGATGAGCCATACAGCCGGGAGGGCAGTAGAAGCCCTGGACAGCCATGAGGCTGCTCACCACTCTGGCAGGGCTCTCCTGCCGCCATGACCTGCTGGAGGGATGACTGGGCAGGGTGGCAGTCTGTGGCCTGATACTGCTCTGAAGAGTAAGTGATGCTTTTGGCCTGGACCTACTGATTGGTGACTGGAGCCTAATCCTGCCTATTCTAGTGGTTTCTGGAAGTTTCCATAAATGACTTTTTGGATGCCATGTGAATAATACTTATTTATTTTGCTACTTCCTTATGGAAACCAAATGCACATACACATATCCATTAGCCACATGTAAGATTGGCTCCATGGCAGACAGATGACCACCCCTGAGAGTCCCAATTCTTGGAGTATGTTGCAAAGAAACCTGATGCCCACGGATGAATTACTTCAGATAATCAGCGATTTTTTTTTCAGATTATTTAAAACTTTTTTTCTTTGGAAGAATGACTGAGAGTGAATTTGCAGGGAATTATACATGGCTAGTGGGTACAGCAGTAAGGAGGAGAACTGACATACAAATAAATCAGATTAAAAATTGGTTTCTGATGCCTGGGAGCCTGCCAGCTCTGACTCACCAACGGCAAATTGACTCCAACTAAAAAGATCCTTTAGGTCCTTCTGTCTCAACCCTTTTCTCATATCATATATCCCATAATACAGCCAGGCATAATAGAATCGTGTCTAAATCCCTTATTGTTGCAGATGGGAAAACTGAGATCTATTCAGGTCACATGCCTCTAAAGCTTACACAGTGTTTATGGCAAAGCAAAGGTTTGAGTCTGGTGGTTACCTACTGAGTCCCAGTATTTAAACCTTTTTATTTCGTCACCTCCTTATGCAAACCAGGTGCACAGATATGTTTATGGGGCGTATGTAAATTTCGCTCTGTAGATGAAGTCTGGTTTTGGTTTGAGGTAAGAAAGACAGAAAGCAGGAAGGAATATGGGATTGCCCTGCCAAATTTTGTATGTCAAAATAAGTAAATGTAAGTTCAATTTACAAGTATGCCTTCTTATTCTTTATTGCCTTGACAATGGAATAGAAAAGGGAAGAAATTTATGTGAAGATAAATAAGGGTAAATTGCGTGAGATAGGATAAAGGGGAGAAAATAGGTCTATTGCCAAGGGGTTCTGTGAGAGAATGAGACTTCCTTTGCCGCATGTGTGATCATTGTTCATTTGTTCAAAGCCCTTATTTATCCTGTGCTCCAGTCACCATAGTAAGGGCCTCATATGTATCCTTTAACCATGTGAGGTTGGGGTTATTATCCCATTTAAAAAAAAAGACAGCTGGGCTGGGTGCAGTGGCTCACACCTGTAATCCCAGCACTTTGAGAGGCTGAGGCAGGTGGATCGCTTGAGCCCAACCTGGGCAACAGGGCAAAACCCCATCTCTACAAAAAACACAAAAATTAGCCAGGCGTGGTGGTGCGTGCCTCCCAGCTACTTGGGAGGCTGAGGCAGGAGGGCTGCTTGAGCCCAGGAGGTCGAGGCTGCAGTGAGCCATGATCACACCACTGCACTCCAACCTGGGTAATGGAGGGAGACCCTGTCTCAAAAAACAAACAAATAAAATAAAATAAAATAAAAAAACTAAGGCTCAGAAGATTTCAGTAATTTGCTCGAGTTTACAAAGCTGGCAAGTGATAGATTCATTCTTGTAACTCCTCATGTTGAAAGTCTTATGAATTAGAATTCTGCAAGCTTCTTTCCTTAAGGACAGGGCTACACACTGGTCACCTGAGAAGGAAAAGCATCTGTCCATTCTATGCTCGGGGTAGGGTCCACATTTCTTTCCTGCAGATGGGTGAGAATAGAGGTATCCCTCTGCAGAGTCACCTAGAAGGTGGTTAACGGGGGGAACGAGTTTAGAGGTTCCCACCCGTCAAGCGTGTCAGCAGTGATCTGAGGTGAGAAAGGATCCCAGAGAGCAAAAACCTTGTATGGTGGCCCCGAATCTCATGCTGGGACCCAGCTTTTGGGCCAGCCAGTGACCGTGCCCCAGCCTAGCTAAGGGGAGGCTGCAGGGCTGTGAGCCTGGGGCAGTTCTTGTGGGCACACTGCAGTTGCACTTTCCTTATGGCAGCAGCATGGCTCTCCGTGTGGAAATGAGGCCATTCCTGAGCTTCTTGATGTCCTCTCCCTTTTGTTTGTCTGGGTCTTCCTTGAATACAATACCAATCCCAGCTCTTAGTGGAGGCAGAAGAAAGGACCTCGCCCAGGAGGAGACTGGAGAAGCAGTGGCTGGAATGGCCTGGTGGACCCAGGAGGATTCTTGCTTCCTTCTGGATGTGCCTTTGACCCATTGTAACATAGGCCTCTTTCCTGTGGCTCTTTCCTCCCTTGCTTGTCTTCCTGGGCTGTCTCAGACTGAATGTGCAGGAGGTGGGACATGTCAATAGGGAATGTCTTTCTTCCCTAAAGCCCATCTCTGCACTGTGGAACAGTGAGGTCATTTACAAGTGTGTAGGGCGGGGGAGGGGCCAGATAGCAAATGCTTTAGGCTTTGCAGGTGGTATGATTTCTCTGTCACACTACTGAACTCTGCCATGGTAGAGTGAAAGCAGACATAGTACATAATGAATGGGTGAGGCTGTGTTCCAATCAAACTTTATCAAGACAGGCAGGGGGCTGGATTGGGTTCCCTGAACTGCAGTTCGTTGAACTGGGTCAAGAAGGTGGAGCAGCCACATTTGGCAGGTGAATGCCATTGCTCACGGGGAAAAGATGTCTCAACAGACCCTGGACTCCACAGGACCCCCAGGCAGAATGTGGACAGCCAAGAGCTGTGTGTGCCAGCCTGTCCGTCAGCCCCACACAGCCCCGCAGGTGATGTCTGGACTAGAAGGCTGAGGAACCTTGTTTTAGGGCATCATATTTAAGAAGCCACGGTGGAAATGTGGGCTTGGACAGTATTAGCGACGGTGTCAGCTCATCCAGCTCATCCTCCAGAGCTTGCCAGCTGGGGCTGGGCCAGGACCCGGGGCCATGTTCAAAGGCTGATAAACCTTTCAGAGATGCATTTCACTGACAGAAACATCTCCAGCACGTGCTGTTCCGATTCTGCCGGCCTCTCACGGTGCGCTGAGGGGAAACGTGGGGTTCGAGTATATTATGTGGCAGGGCAGTCTGAAGACACAGTGGGGCCACAGGGAGGTTTGGAGCGTGTGTCCTCCTGACTGGAAGGAGCTAGGGCAGGCCAGATGCCCTCAGATGCAAGATGGAAGAGGGTAGGTGCTGGAAAGAACAGCTGCAGTATGATGAGTGGGCGGAGGAGGAAGAGCTTGCTTTTGGCTGGGATGCTGGCCTCCTGAAGGAGGTGGCAATTGTGGTGGGCCCTGAAGGATGGGTCACAGGTGGGCGTAATGAACATGGCCTGGGAGAGTCTGGGCACGCCTGGCTATAGCCAGTGCTTTATTTGGCTTTGAGCTATGGGGCAGATTCTATTTTCCAAAGATGATCCCAACAATGTCTCCCATGCCACACACTTTTCTCCCCATCAAGAGGTGGAGTTGAATTCCCCTCCCTCTGAATGGCGCAGCTGGTAACTTGTATGTTGCCAGTGGAGTCCAGTGGAAGTGACGCTGCGGGACTTGCAAGGTGGGAGCAGTGAAGGAGTTGCAGTTTCCGCCTTGACAGTGAGAATGCTCGCACAGGGCCCTGAGCCCCCACGTGAGAATCCCACCACCCTGCGCCGGCCATGCCCTAGGGAAGCCACACTGAGGAGCAGCCACACTAAGGGGCTCTGGAGGGCGGTCCTAGTCCCAATCATCCTTCCAGCCCAGGAGACTCCAGCAGCGGGAACCCACTAGAAGGTCTGCTGGAGGAAATGGCTTACTTCAGGCTGTGCTTTCAGAAGAGGAATCGGCAGCAAAATCCACCAACAAAGTGGTGGCTGGTGGCTGGAGGGTGGGACGGGGAGACTGATGAAGGGCACTTTGGGCTGCTTTCCATGAGAAGCGATCTCAGATGAGCTGTGGCTGCAGGTACGGAAAGGAAGGGCCATTGCAAGTGATGCTGCTGTGCAAGAACAGACAGGGCTCCCTCCTCACCTCTGCCGCTCCCAGCCCAAATCCCACATAACCCATATCACATGATGTTCTTTGAAACCTGCCTGGCACAGGCTGTAAAAAGCAGGGCTTTCAGCTTCATTTAAGCCTGTAGTTCGTCACGGACCATTAGGTTATGCGTGTGTGAGTGGATGGAGCCCTCAGGAGCAGCTGAGTGGATAGCAAAGGTGGTCATCAGACTTCGAAATGTGAGAGACACAAGGACCAACTGCTGTGACACATCTGGGAGGACAGGCAGGCAGCAGTCTCCCTAAAAGCACTGAAGTAAGATGGGCTGCTTTATAGCCTACCCATGTGGGCTGCTACTGTGGAGTTATTTCAGGGGCAAAGACCCATCCCTGTTGTGGATGTGTCTTTTCATTGGGCTTCTGCCTTTTTTCAACAGTCAGATACGAAGTTTACTCTTTAGATGCTTTAGGGTCTTGAATTTATACTATGGTGTAAATGACTGATACATGAGCCTTTCCTTTGTGAGAATTCTGAAGCCAAGAGGACTGGGCCACATGAAGGTTTTGGGTTGCTGAAAAAAATATAACAGGAGGGCGAGGAAAGGATACAGAGGTGGAGGCTGGAAGCTGAAGTCCAGGCTCACTGACTGCAAGTCTGTGCTTAGGCTTGGGTTTACCCCCAGCTAGAGCTATTTGATCCGTACAATCAGCAGAACCCATTGTTAATGGCCAGCGTTGGTTCTGATTGGCTGAGCATCAATTCTAACTTGTCGGGAATCTATTCTGATTGGTTGAAGGTCTGCTATAATTGGCTGGGCGTTTGTTCTGATTGGCAGTTGTGAAGTGCATGTAAGGAGACTAGACTCCAGCTCCAGGAGTAATTTGTGGGCCCCAGGTGTGGAAGCAAACACTGGGTGGCCAATCCAGTCCTGTCACTTCCATGAAGTCCACAGAAGGCATGAGTCTTAGGTCTTAACAATCCTACTTTCAAAACCTGTGAGCTTGTCACCACCCTTTCATTTTTGGAATTCTCCTCCTCTTTCTCATGGTCCTAGAAGGCATTTTCCCCACCCTTCTCTTAGCATAACCACTGTGGCAGAGACTATGGTGCTCCACCTATGCCTTCTCAAGCCCTCATCCTTCCCAAGCCCATTGACTCAAAGTCCATTGACTCAAAGCCCACTGGAAGTCCACGTCCACCTGCAAGGCCATGTGGGCTCTTTGCCCTCCTCTGGCCACTGCAGCCCTCTGGCCTGCTCAGCCAGGCTGAAGGATGGGGCAGTCGATGTCCTGCCAGGAGCAATCTCAACAAATGCTATGTGGGATCTGATGGATAAATACCCCAGATTCTTTGCTTCTTGATTGGGATCACTCATGGGCATCGTCTACACTGTCTCCCAGAATTCCCAACAGGCTTGAGCCCCAGTTGCCCACATTGATAACCTGCTGTCTCCCTCTAGTGGGATCTTTCCACGTATTCCTTCACTTCCCTACCTGCCCCAGTGCTGGTCCTGACTTCACCTCCCAAATAAACTCTATGCACTGACGTCCTTGTCCAGGGGGCTGTTTTGGAGGTTCCCAAACTCAGAGACACCTCTTCAAGGATGCCATGTTTCAGGGACACAAGAAGCAAATGGCATGCAGGCAGCCCCTGCTGTCTGCCCTATAACACAACCTTTCTCTAAAGTCAGGGACCAAGAAAAAGCTTGGCTGTTTTTCTAGTTCTCAGAGAGGGGAAATACAATGAAAACAAAACAAATTAACAATGCAGTCGACGGCCCTGTTCCATCTGTTATTTCAGAATCACTCACGAAAGGTTAAAGAAAATCTGCCCTTCCCCAGCTCCAACAACTTTCCTTTGTGGTCACCAATTTATCCCATCTTTCAAAACATTGCTTTCTCAGCTGCTAGTGTGAGATTCTCAGTTCTTTGCATCCTTGGACAGAAACTCTTTCAAGCTCTGCTCCCTCTAAAGATCAGATGACATTAAAACAAGATCTAAGCATCTGCTGTAAACACACCTTGGCAGGTGCCGCTGCCCCCCAGTGTGGACCCCTCCCCAGTTGACAAGCATTTAACTGCGAGGAAAACGGTAAAACACTGAAGGATCGACAAGCCCTGTGGGGAGTGCCGCTCCCTGCTTTGTGGCATCTGCTTTTGATGGAGACAAAGGAGCTTATCTTCCCTTCAGTTCACCTCCCTGGCCCTTTGAAGGCAGAACTAGAAGCAGTGAGGGTGGAAAGACTCCAAGGTCTGGAAAAACATGCAGATCACAACCACTTCCTCACTATTCATCTGGAAACCTTTTAAAAAACTGAACCCAACCATTTAGTAGGAATCTAATAGGATTTCCTTTGGACAGTTCCCTTGAGGAGGTAACATGTCACATTAAGAATGTAGGCGCTGGTAACACAAAGGTTGTTCCTTGTTGGGAGTCAGAGGCTGCCCTGGAGGGATGACGGTGGGTGTGTGAGTAGAGCTTGTGTCTATGTGCAGCTCACTGGAGAGGCGTCCCTGACAATGGTTCTAAGAAGTTTTCTCAAAGTTTTGCTCACTGTTGTATTCCTTTCACTCATTCATATAGGCAAGCTCCTCCCCAAATCCCAAGGTAAATTGAGATTGAATACTTCTCTTCTCACCTCCTCCTTCTCCTCTTATTTTTCTTTCCCTCCTCTGCCTTCTTTCCTTTTCCATTTCCCTGTATGTTAGTTCCTGACGGCTGCCAGGACAAAGTGCTGCAGACTTGAACAACAGAAATGACTTTTCTCTCAGTTCTGGAGGCTGGAAGACCATAATCAAGGTGCCGCAAATTCAATTGCGGGTGAGGGCTCTCTTTCTGCCTTGCACACGGCAGCCATCTTGCTGTGTCCTCACATGGCCTTTCCACTATGCCTGTGTAGCTCTGATGTCTCTCTGTCCAAATATCCTCTTCCTATGAGGACAACAGTCAAATTGTATTAGGGTCCACCCATATGATCTCATTTCACTTAAATTACCTCTTCAAAGGTCCTCTCTATAAACACAGTCACATTCTAGGTACATGGGGTGGTGGTGGGGGTGGTGATAATATACACATTTTGGGAAGAGGACACAGTTTAGCCATAATATTCTCTTCTGCATGCCTGTGCCCAGAAAGGGTCTTGTTGACTCAAGTTGCATGCATTCAAATCTTGGTTTTTACCACTTATAAGCTAAATGACCTGGATAATTTGCTTTACCTCTTTGAGCTTCAGTTTTAGTAGTTGTAAAACAGGAATACTCATGCTTGATGGTGTTGTAAGGATGATAGGGGATAATATATGTAGAGCCTGGTGCAGCAGTGTGTGAAACGTGCGTGTGAAATGTCAGTTCCTTCTGTTCTCCTCCTTCCCTCTTGATGCATCCTGCTATTGTACAATTTTGTATAAAAATTACTCCCCACACTCTTTAAATACTTGATTTATTCTTTACTCTTTCTAAGAATTAATGCACCGTTGCCATTATAATCTAAGTTTTATTGAATAAAAATACTTTCATTTTTATAATTTTAGTTTCGGTTTTCTAGATAATCTCCTAATCACCATTTACTGTGAAATCTTGATCTCTGTTTTAAATGGATTCACTTTAAGTGGCTTTTTTTTTCCAGTGCCAATTTTTCTTGGATAATGAGGACCTATTCTCTGAAGTATATTATTTAGAAGGATGATTGTAACCAACAGTTTAAAACAGAAACAATTGCAAGAATGGACACCTCTGTGGAATGGGTAGAGGGAGGAAGACATGATAGTACTTTCACTGATTGATTGATTGATTGATTGATCAGACAGGGTCTTGTTCTGTTGCCCAGGCTGGAGTGCAGTGGTGTGATCTCTGCTCACTGCAACCTCCACCTCCCAGGCTCAAGTGATCTTCACGCCTCAGCCTCTCGACTAGCTGGGACTGAAGACTTGTACCACCATGCCTGGCTAATCTTTGTGGGTTTTTTTGTACAGACGAGGATTCACTTTGTTGCTCAGGCTGGTCTCAGACTCCTGGGCTCAAGTGATCCTTCCACCTCGGCCTCTCAAAGTGCTGGGATTATAGGCATGAGCCACTGCGCCCTGATTACACACATTTCTGTACTGTTTGAATTTACTTCATTGTATTTTATTTGCTGAGCATCCAGGCTACATTCATATTTTGATTATTTGATAAAAATGTCTCAATGGTGCAATTGGTGAAAATGGCCATGATGTGAGGTCCAAGGTGGGTGCCCTGATATGAGTTTCTAGCACACGCTGTTGGGGCCTCATCTGGATCCCCTGAATACCTGCCATTCCTGCCCTTCTACTGTGAGCATCTGTAACTCTCTGCCTGAGTTTTCTCTGGCTGCTAGAACCTTGCATGGAGCAGGCTCGATGTACAAGGCAGTCCGTGCTCTGGGAACAACCCTCAGCCATGATAGAGAGGGGCTGCAAGGCCAAGATCCCACTTCTACTCTACGGATGGGCCAACTCAGCGCTGTGCTCTACTGCAGCCCCCGGAAGCCCCCAGCCAGAGTGAGCCCCAGTGCTCACAGAGGCAATCTCCTCACTAGCACATCCTCTTGGCATCCTTCCCTTCCCAGTCTCACTTCACCGTTCCACTAGTGGTGTTTCACACTCATAGACTGACTTGGAACAGGTGGCAATTCTTTCTCACTCACTGCCTGGAGGGGCCGGCACAGTGCACTGTTTCCCTCGCTTCTTTGTTGGAGGGGGCCAGTAGAATGACAGCACAAGAGAAAAGGGCCAGCCGTCAGTCCCTTTGCATTCTTTCCACTCCTGGGAGGGTTTAGAACCTACTGCTGCTGGTTGCACCCAAACGCACAGAAGTGCATGCTGGGAGACCCTGGGTCACGGTGCAGTGCATGGGCATTTTGGCTTGTCCTCTAGAATGTGAATCTACAGCAAGACTGAGAATGGGTGACCAAACCTGCCTTCCACATCAGATGCTGTTCTGGGTGGAAAGTTATCACCTAGCTTCGAAATGTTGCCCTTGTTCTTTCAAAGCCCTTTTTAAATATGTGAAGAAAAGATAACATGTAAATTCAGCTACTCACACCCTGCCTTCCCAAGGAAGCATGGCTTTTAGACATGAATAGCTTGATCTTGCTTGTTACTATTTTGACCAACACAATGCAGTTGATTTAACTCTGTGCCAGTTTCTGAGTCCAGTCATTAAGAGACTGCAAGTTGATCCAGGCATGGTGGCACATGCCTTTAGTCCCAGCTACTCAGGAAGCTGAGGCAGGAGGATGACTTGAGCCCAGGAGTTTGAGGCTGTTGTGTGCTGTGATTGTACCTGTGAATAACCACTGAACTCTGGTCTGGGCAACATGCAGAGATCCTGTCTCTCTTTAAAAAAAGAAAAAGAAAAAGTAAAAGAATAAAGGCCGCGTGTGGCGGTTCATGCCTGTAATCCCAGCGCTTTGGGAGGTCGAGGCAGGTGGATCTCCTGAGGTCAGGAGCTTGAGAAAAGCCTGGCCAACATGGCAAAACCCTGTCTCTACTAAAAATACAAAAATTAGCCAGGCATGATGGTGGGCGCATGTAATCCCAGCTACTCAGGAGGCTGAAGCAGGAGAATCACTTGAACCCGAGAGGCAGAGGTTGCAGCGAGCTGAGATCATGCCACTGCACTTCAGCCTGGTCAGCAGAGCGAGACTCCATCTCAAAAAAAAAAAGACTGCATGTTCCCACATTCTCGCTCTTAGAGAACTCTCTAGTGCCTAGCTTAGTCCAGTCCAAATTCCTTACCCACAAAATTGCGAGATCTAATAAAATGGTTGTTTAAACCACAAAGTTTTGAGACACTTTGCAATAGATAACTGAAATCAGTATGTTGGATCAGAGCCATGACATTTAGAATCCACTTCTAATAATCTTCTTTAAATCCATGTTCTGTGTCACAAGACACCTATCTGGAACTATAATTTCCTTAAATGCAATTTTCATCATTATATTCCTCAGCTAAAAATCTGCAGGCTTCCCATCATTTAATGAATCTAAATCAAAATTCTTAATTCTTCATTAGCACATTGATGACCTTACTGGTACCAAATTTTTCATTTCTCTCAGGCTCCATGCCCCTTGGCGTTCTTCTCCCTTAATGACTCTGAACTTGGCCATAGGCTGTGGGCTGAACTGTGTCCTCCCTCCCCCAAATTTGTGTAGAAGTTCTAACCGCAGGTATCCCAGAGTGTGACTGAATTTGGAGATAGGGTCTTTAAAAAGGTAACCAAGTTAAAATGAGGTTATTAGGGTGGGTCCTAATCTAATATGACTGCTGTCCTTAGAAAGAGAAGTTAGGAGGCCGGGCGGGCTGGCTCATGCCTGTAATCTCAGCGCTTTGGGAAGCCGAGGTGGGCAGATCACCTGAGGTCAGGAGTTCGAGACCAGCCTGACCAACATGGAGAAACCTTGTCTCTACTAAAAATACAAAAAAATTAGCCAGGCATGATGGTGCAGGCCTGTAATCCCAGCTACTCAGGGGGCTGAGGTAGGAGAATCGCCTGAACCCAGGAGGCAGAGGTTGCAGTGAGCTGAGATTGTGCCATTGCACCCCAGGCTGGGCAACAAGAGTGAAACTCCGTCTCAAAAAAAAAAAAAAAAAAAAAGAAAAAAAAGAAGGAAAGAGAAGTTAGGACACAGACAGATGGAGGAAAGGCCATCTGAAGACACAGGGAGAAGACAGCTATCTACAAGCCAAGGAGAGAGGCCTCAGAAGAAACCAATTCTGTCGACACCTTGATCTCAGACTTCCAGCCTCCAGAAGGGTGAGAAAATAAATGTCTGTTGTTTTAGCCACCATCTGTGGTACTTTGTTCTGACAGCTCTAGCAAACCAACACACTATGTGACTTACTTTTGCCAGTGAGAGTGTGGCAAACTTTATGCAAGAAAATTGAAAAAGTGCTTGTGAACGTCTGCTCTTCTCTTTCCATCCCTGCTACCACCAAGAGATCAAACCCAGGGTAGCCCATTAAAAGAATGTGAGAGAGACAGGGAAGAGAGCCACAGGCCTCCCAGCTGAGGCCAACCCAGACCAACCAGCCCACATGCTCCTAACCACAGATGCGTGTGCAGGCCCAGCCACACTGGTGTGTTGGCTCAGATCAGCGGAACCACCCAGCTGACCACTGGTTTGTGAGAGGTAATAGAGGCTGATGTGTGAAGCCACAGGTTTCGGGATGGTTTGTTACACAGCATTATTGTGGCTGTAGCTGATATTCCCCATTTAAGGCCTTGCACAGTCCACTCATCCTCCTCCTCTCTACTACCTCTACCGTCTGAACAAAAGACAAAGGAAAGCAGAGCCTCTGCGATGCTGCAGGATGTGCACCCTCCGTCCACTGCTTGCATGGTCCCCACGCCCGGGTGCTCCCGCCTGTCACCCTTGTATTGGCCTCCTGAAACTTCCTACTTAGTTTTCAAAGCCTAAATCTGATCTCTACGGGTAATCTCTTCCTAACCCGTGTGAGTTTCCTCTTGCTGCCGTAGCAGTTCCCCAAAGTTTAGTGCTTAAACAACACAACTGTATTCTCTTCCAGTTCTGGAGGTCAGAGCATAACATGGAGGTGTTGGCAGGGCCGATTTCTAGGCTGTAGGGGAGAATCATTTCCTTGCCTTTTCCAGCTTCTACAGTCCTCCTGCTTTCTTGGCTTGTGGTCCCTTCCTCCATCCTCAAAACACATCACTCCAACCTCTGCTTCCATCATCACATTTTGTTTTTCTGGCTTGTATCCTCTTGCCTCCTTCTTCTAGGACCCTTGTGATTGCCTTGGGCCTACCTGGATAATCCAGGATAACCTCCCTTTGTCAAGGTTCTTAATTTAATCCCATCTGCACAGTCTCTTTGCCATGCAAGATGACAGTCACAGGCTTTGGGATTGTGACATGGACATCTTTGGGGACCAGTATCCAGCCTCCTATACTTTCTGCCAGAAAGTGATGTTCTGTCTGTCCTCTGAAATTCTTCAAATCTGAGAAAATGCCCGTTGTTTTACTTGATAGGCAGGCTGAGATTGTCTAGAAGTCTGTGTCCACTACTAGCCAGCAAGCTCCGCAAGGAAAGGTATTTTGTGCAGTATTCATTTTCACATCCATAGCACTTAGCATAGACCTTGGCACATGGTAGGAGTTCTGAGAAGATTTGTACATGTGTACTATACATGCAACCTACAGCCTCCTTATGTGTAACTGTGTAGAAGAAGTATGTGTGTGTCTATGTAATAGAGGTACATAAATTCATGCAACATATTTATGAGATTGTTTTTGAGGGAGTAGGAAACACTTGTTATTGTGTCAATGATACAGATTTATTTAATCATCAAGTGAGATCAAAGGAGCCTCTTTCCTAAAGCAAGGATTTCATATTTTCTATACTTACATGATTATATTTTCCATTTTAGAGTAACTCAGACCACACAGCCACACACAGTGGATTCTTACATACTCTTTCCACAACATCCTTAGGGAGGGAATGAATGCTTTCATCTTCTTCACTGGAAAGATGGGAGATGAAGGCCAAGGCAGCTGAAAGGCTGGACAAGTTGTGGAGGTGTGGATGAAGTGCAGGTGGTTGGCCTTGCGCCGGCAGCGTTTGCCCCCCGGGTGATAGTGAGGAGCGGTCAGCATTGCGTCCAGGGGACATCGTCATCACCCCATCTTTATTTACATCATAGACTTGGGAGGGATTATTCCTTTGAAATTTTCTATGTTTGTTCTGCATTCAAAAGGGGGGGGAAGATACAATTCAATGAAAAAATGTTTTCTGTTTTGTCGCTAGATGGAAGGATGGTTGTGTGTGTGTGTGTGTGTGTGTAAGTAACATGCAGAAAAGAAAAAAAGAATTTATCTTACTCATAGATAACAGAAGAACATCTGGGAATTACAAAGTGAAATCTTCCATATGTGAAATTCTACATGAAGAAAAATGTGCCTGTACAGTTCGAGAAAAGGAGGCACTGGTGTTTCTCAAACTTCTCAGGCCAACTGCCCAAAGGTTTCATGAGCATCTCAACAACAGAGTGGGCTCTTCTGTGCTATGTATTTTGATGAAGTGGTGATGGGCTTCACAGTAACAATGGGCAGGATGGGGAAGAAGACCAGGTCATTTTTGGTTGTCTCAGGGTCTTTGAAATGAGGCTAAGGCTTAGGAGAACCAGCCTGTCCTGGAGGTTGGGGTGGAGGCTTCAGCAACCTTTCCAGTGTCACTGGAGAGCTTTCCCACGTCGGAAATTCCTCATCAACCTCCTTACCTCTGAGAAGAAGGAATAGTGGGGTGGTGTTTGTAACTTAGAATCCTTGAAATGGGAACAGAGCTCTGCCCTCTCCTTAATGAATCCTAGTGGAGACCCTACATAGTAGACTAGGTGGGAATCATTGCTCTAACTTTCTAAATGAGGAGCCAGACTGTCTCTAGACCCTCTTCTCTTCTCTAAACTCATTTCCTAGTTAATCCAGTCCAATCCTGAACACTGCAAGGAACCAAAGGCTTCTAAGTTCAACTACCAACTTCTTATATTCATTTGGATAACTCACCAGCAGCTCAAACTTACCTCAGACAACATCAAATCCTTCCATCTGTTTGTTTCTCCTTTGGCCTCCTCACTTCAGTTAATGGCACCTTGTTGTTTAAGTAAACATACAAGAGCTCACTCATGATTTCTGTCTTTCCTTTATCCCTACCCTCATGCTGATAGTCACATACCCAATTCATCAGCAAGGTGACTCAGAACCCCACTTTCCTGCATACTCACCACTTCTGCCCATCACCGGGCCACCACTCTCTTGCTGCGGGAGTACAGCTGGAGTTCTGGAGCTGGACTTAATGCTTTCACTCCATTCTCCACGTTAAAGTCACGGGGGTCTTAAAAAAATATAAATTAGGTGGTGTCACTTCCCCTACGGCTTCCCCCACCATCCTTTAGAAAACAGTCCCACCTGGGCCCATGCAGCCCTGATGGATGAGGATGCGTTGCTTACGTCCTGTGCCCCTTCACATCACTCCAGCAATTGTTCTGCTCCTTGATCCCCTCATTCACTCTTTGTCCACCCCAATACTCTTTGCTCTTATTTATTTATTTATTATGCTGCTCTCTTGCTCCCTCTCACCCTGTGAAGTGCCTGCTTCCCCTCCACTATCTTCCATGAGTAAAGACTTCCTTCTCACCAGAAGCTGAGGAGTTGGTGGTGCCATGCTTGTACAGCCTGCAGTAGCATATAAGCCAAATAAACCTCTTTTCTTTATAAATTAAAACATTATTATTGTAAGGATATTTAACATGAGATCCATCCTCTTCACACATTTTTAAGTGTATAATACATTATTGTTGACTACAGGTACAACGTTGCACTTGTTTTTGTTGCCTGTGCTGTTGGTTTCATATTCATAAAATCATTGCTAAGACCAATGTCATAAAGCTTCCCCCTTGTTTCTTCATAGGAATTCTGTGGTTTCAGTTCTTATGTCTTTAATCCATTTTTAATTGATCTTTTTTTTCCTTGAATAAACAGTGTCTCTCTCTGTCACCCAGGCTGATGTGCAATGGCACAATCATAACTCACTGTAATCTCAACTTCTGGGCTCAAGCAATCCTCCCAACTCAGCCTCCTAAGTAGCTAGGGCTATAGGTGTGCATCATCATGTCTGGCTAAATTTTAAATATTTTGTAGAGACAGGGTCTTGCTATGCTGCCTAGCCTGGCCTCGAAGTTCTTGGGCCCAAATGATCCTACTGCCTTAGCCTCCCAAAGCTCTGAAATTACAGGCATGAACCATCATGCCTGCCCCAGTCTTTGAATGTAAGGTCTTTGTGGATGGTATGATTTCATTTTTTTTTTTGCATTGGACATTCAGTTTTGTTGAGGATACTATTCTTCTCTCGTTTTCTAATCTTGGTACCCTTGTCAAAGGGTATTTACCCAAAGGTTAGTTGACCATATATGCATGGACTTATTTCTGGGCTTTATTCTGTTGTACTAGTTTATGTCTGTCTTATGGTAGTACCATGCTGTTTTGATTACTATACCTTTGTAATACTGTTTGGGATCAGGAAGTGTGGTGCCTCCAATTTTGTTCTTCTTTCTCAAGATTAATTTGGCTATTTGTGGTCTTTCCTGGCTCCATATACATTGTAAATTGTTTTCTCTATTTTTGTAAAAAAATGCCATTGAGATTTTGATACAGATTTCATTGAATCTGTAAGTTGCTTTGGGTAGTATGGATATTTTGACAATAGTAAGTCTTCTAATCTATGAACACAAGATGTATTTCCATTTGTTTGTGTTTTCGTTTCTTTCATCAATGTTTTATAGTTTCTAGTGTAAGTCTTCCACCTCTTTTAAGTTTACTTCTAAGTATTTTTGTTCTTTTTGTTGATATTGTAAATTGGATTGTTTTCCTAATTTCCTTTTCAGGTAGTTTGTTAGTGTATAGAAATAGAACTGATTTTTGTATGTTGATTTTATATCCTGTAACTTTAATGAATTTATATATGAGTTCCAACAGTTTTTTATGAAGTCTTGAGGGTTTTCTATATATAAGATCCTGTAATCTGCAAACAGGGATAATTTAACTTCTTCCTTTCTGATTTGGAAGCCTTTTATTTCTTTTTCTTGCCTAATTGGTCTGGCCAGGACTTCCAGTATTATGTTGAATAGAAGTAGTGGAGACTGGGCATTCTTGCTTTTTTCCTTATCTTAAAGGAAAAACTTTCAGTTTTTCATAAATTGAATGTGATATTAGCTGTGGGATTTTCAAATATGGCTTTTATTATGCTGACATACCTTCCTTCTATTCTTAATTTGTTGAGAGATTTTATTGAGTGTTGAATAATGTCAAATGCTTTTTCTGCATCTATTGAGATGATTATGCAAATTTTGTCATTCTGTTAATGTGGTATGTCACATAATAGATTTTCATATGTTAAACCATTCTTGCATATCAGGGGTGAGGTATGAACCTTTTAATGTGTTGCTGGATTTAGTTTGCTAGTATTTTGTTGAGGATTATTGCATGTATATTCTTCAGAGATACTGGTTTGTAGTTTTCTTGTGGTATCTTTGCTGGCTTTGATTTCAGGGTAATGCTGACTTCAAAAAATGAAATTGGAAGTGTTCCTTCCTCTTCAATTATTTGAAAGAGTTTGAGAAAAACTGGCATCAGTTCTTATTTAAATGTTTGGTAGAATTAACCAGTGAAAGCATCTGGTTTGGGTTTTTCTTTGTTGAGAGGTTTTTGATTATTGATTCAATCTTCATACTAGATATAGTTCTGTTCACACTCTCTGTTCACTATTTCTTCATGGGGTATTCTTGGTAGGCAGTATGTTTTTAGGAATGTATTCATTTCTTCTAGGTTATCCAGTTTGTTGTTGTGTATTTGTTCATAGCAGTCTCTTATTATTCTTCTTATTTCTGTTGTATTAGTTGTAATGTCTCTTCTTTCACTTCTAATTTTATTTACTCCTCTCTCTTTTTTCTGAATTAGTTTAGCTAAGGGTTTGTCAATTTTATTTTTTCAAAACTCAGTTTTGTTTATCTTTTCTATTTTTTGTTTTCTATTTTGTTTATTCTGATCTAATATTTTGTAATTTCTTGCCTTCTACTGGCTTTGAGCTTCGTTTCTTCTTTTTATAGTTAAGATATAAAATTAGGTTGCTTATTTGAGATCTTCTCTTTTAATGTAGGCATTTATTGCAATAAACTTCCCACTTAGTACTGCTTTTGCTGTATCCTAGGTATTTTGCATCTTTGTCTTCATTTTTCTCAATATATTTTCTAATTTCCTTTTTGATTTCTTCATTGACCCAATGGTTATTAAATAGTGATTTGTTTAATGTCTATGTATTTATCAATTTTTCAGTTTTTTTTTTCTGCCATTGATTTCTGGTTTCCTCCATTATGCTCAGTAAAGATACTTGGTATGATTTCAGTCTTCTCCTTCTCTTTCTTCTTCTCCTTCCTCCTCCTTCCTCTCTTCTTTTTCTTCTT
>NW_012115666.1:2296826-2301236 GCF_000951035.1 Colobus angolensis palliatus
CCTTCCTCCTCCTCCTTTTCCTCCTCCTCCTCTTCCTCCTCCTCCTTCTCTTCCTCCTCCTCCTCCTCCTCTTCTCCCTCTTCTCCCTCTTCTTCTTTCTTTTTGTAGAGAGGGGTTCTCACTACGTTGTTCATGCTGGTCTCCAACTCCTGGCCTCAAGTGATTCTTCTGCCTTGGCTTCCCAGAGTGCTGGGATTGCTGAGATTACAGGCATGAGCTACTATGCCTCACCTCAATTTTCTTAAATTTGTGAAGATTTATTTTGTGATCTACCATGTCATCTATCCTGGAGAAACTTCTGCATAGCTGGAAAAATGTATATTCTGCTGGTTTTGGGTGGAATATTCTAGATGTTTTTTAGGTCCATTTGGTCTGTAGTGTTCAGGTCTGCTGTTTTCTTATTGATATTCTGACTTGCTGTTCTATCAAATATATCATTGAAAGTAGGATATTTAAATCTCCTACTATTATTGTATCTATTTTTCCATTTAGTTCTGTCAGTGTTTTCTTTATATATTTATGTGTTCTGATGTTGTATTGATCTTTTATCATTGTATCTTTATCCCTTGTGCCAATTTTTGACTTAAAGTCTATTTTGTTTGACATAAATATAGCTACCCTGCTCTTTTTTGTTTATTTGCAGCATAGAATATCTATTTTTATCTCTTCACATTCAGCTTGTGTGTCTTTACATCCAAAGTGAATTTCTTGTAGACAACAAATAGTTGGGTCTTTAAAAAGATTCATTCAGCCACTGTATCTTTTGATTGGAGAGTTTAATCCATTTAGATTTAAAGTAATTATTGATAAGGATGAATTTACTATTGCCATTTTGTGATTTGTTTACTGTCCGTCTTGTAGTTTTTTTGTCTTTCAATTAGCTTCTGGGTTTCTCATGAAGGGAACTTGTCTGTGAATTTTGTTGAGTCAGTGTGTTAGTAGGGGGACGGAGGCTCCAGGGCTTCCTACTTCACAATCTTGATGTCATCCAATGCTGTTTTCTCTTTCTGCTTTTCTGCCTAGACCCTCCGACCCCCAACACTGAGTTCTTTGCAGGGTTGGCACTACCATGTCTTATTTCCAATATGATGTCCTTGGATCTTCTGGCCAACCAATTCTTGTGCTTACCTCATTACATTCACTTATTCACCTCAAGCGGGCTTCTTAACTAAAACATAAGTCAATGTCATGAGCAGGGGTTTTGCTTGGTGACCTCTGCATTCCTAGACCCTATCATGGAGCCTGCACATTAAAGATGCTCGATGAATACCTGTTGAAAGATGAATGAAAAGAGTCCACTGCCCTTTCTGTGATGCCATGCAGAGACATCTGTCGGCTCTACTTGATTTTGGTCAGGGAGTACTTGGGTCAGAGGTGGAGCCAGGAGTTCCCCTGGGGTAGCATGTTGGAAGAAAGATTATAGATGCTTCTTAGAGCCAGAAGATCTTGGTTTAAATGCTGGCTCTACCTCTGAGCCCTTGCACAAGCCACTTATTTTCTCTGAGCTGCAGTTTCTTCATCTATCCAGTGGAGTTAATAATGCTTTATTTTAGCCAGTTGTTGTGTAGATTAAGGAAAGTCACATATGGGACAGTCCTGGGTCCACAACAAATGGCCATGGTACATTTTCTGTATCCTGCTTAGCTTCTTTGGTCAGAACACACATCAAACCACATAAAAACATCATGAATTTAATGTCTGATAAGGTGATTGCAATTGGGTTCTTGGTCTCAGACTTACCCTGGTTATCATCCTTGTTTAAGAGCCATGTGGGCTGGGCGCGGTGGCTCACGCCTGTAATCCCAGCACTTTGGGAGGCCAAGGCGGGTGAATCACAAGGTCAGGAGATCGAGACCATGGTGAAACCCGTCTCTACTAAAAATACAAAAAATTAGCCGGTGCAGTGGCGGGTGCCTGTAGTCCCAGCTACTTGGGAGGCTGAGGCAGGAGAATGGCAGGAACCCAGGAGACGGAGCTTGCAGTGAGCCGAGATCATGCCACTGCACTCCAGCCAGGGGGACAGAGCGAGACTCTGTCTCAAAAAAAAAAAAAAAAAAGCCATGTGGAAGTGCATTTTGCAAGATAACAGCTCTAAATAATAACATAGGTAACCATGGTATCAACCGTGCTGTTGTTTGGATAGTGAACAAGATGGGATTTTACCAGAGGAAAGAGAGAAATGGAAGTGGCATTTATTAAGCAACTGTAGCTTTCAGATGATCTGAATACAGAATTTCAGCTGTCATACAGAGGTATCATTGTCCTCATTTTACAGATGAGAAGACTGAGGCTAAGGATGACTGCACCAAGAATATGCATATCCTAAAGGCTTTTGCTATAACTGCATTACTTTTAAGAAAATTTGTTCTGATTGACATTACCATGAGCAGTGAATCTCATCACACTCTTGTAGAATTCATTTTGTGTGCATGTGTGTGTGGCGGGTAGGGGAGGTCAGGGAATGAAGGTCAGGGTTAATATCTGTTTTTAACTGAATGTATACAAGTAATTTAGTAACCTCACAGACACACCCAGAAATAATGTTTAAGCTGACCACTTCTTGGTCAATGACCATTCAAGTTGACGCATAAACTTAGCTGTCACAGTCAGGAAAACTGAGCAAGCATAACTCAGAATCTTCTCAACTGGTCGTATGGCTTTGAGGGCATCTGTCCATTAGACAACTTTGGCCTGTGATTGGTCTTGAGTTGATTCTGGCTGTAGCCTGTTATCGGGCCCATTGGTGACTGTGCTGTAACACCACATACAGTTCATGCTGCTTTGCAGATAAAGAGCTTCCACTTTATTTTATTTTTAAAATTAAATTTAATTATTACTTTTTTTTTTTTGAGGTAAAGTCTTGCTCTGTCACCTAAGTTGGAGAGCAGTGGCGTGATCTCGGCTCACTGTAGCCTCCGCCTCCCGGATTCAAGCGATTCTTCTGCCTCAGCCTCCCAAGTAGCTGGGACTACAGGTGCCCTGCTAATTTTTTGTATTTTTAGTAGAGACAGGGTTTCACCATGTTAGCCAGGATGATCTCGGGCTCTTGACCTCGTGACCCGCTCGCCTCAGCCTCCCAAAGTGCTATTCTGGGATTACAGGCACGAGCCGTAGTGCCCAGCCATAGCTTTCATTTTAAATTGATGCAAGCAGCTACAAGGGTCAGTGGAGCTGACAGGCTTAGAATAGTCCTGTCCTTTCTTCCTCTCATCCTCTCATTTTAGCACAAGGAAGAATAGCTTGTCCTTGTACTGTGCAGCCTTGGAGGAAACCTTGAACTTTCCTTATTTGATTCTACACAGGGCATTGCAGCTGATTTAATAATGCATTTGGTTGTTATTCTCTGTCTTGAAGTCACAGGGGGTTTCTCTATGTTTCCACTGAGCCCAACAGAATGTGGTTGCTACATGTGTTCCTTATTTGCTTGTCCATATTTACCTTCTGTCCATATTTGCCTTCTTACTGGCCACAGAAGATATCTTTTCACAAGAGGGCTGCTTTTGCTCTTCCTCAATTGAAGTCTTAGGACATCCGTGGCATTTCCCCAGCTTGGTAGCTTCTCAACCATCTTTGAATGGAGCAGTTGCTCTTCTTTTGACCTGCTGTGTTTTCCTCATCGGTTCCTGGGTTGTCTTTCCATTCTTAAATCATTTCTGTCACATTGGTTGATCTCGCCAAAGCAAGTGGATGGCCTGCTGGCCGCTGGGCATCGAGCAGTTCCTTAGCTGTGATTCTGGGAGCAGGATCCACTTTGATAAGTCATTTCAAAATGCTTTTAGTGCAATCACTTATAGAATCCCAAAGTGGATCTTCAAAATGTAGTTCTCTCTTTTTGTTAATTCAAAAATGTCTCTTCTGAACTTGCCATAAAGGGGGTTCCCACATAATGATATGTCCTTGTGACCTGATGGCCCCAATGTCACATTGCTGGCTATAGCTATGGGCATTGATAACTTCAGGGGTCGTGCAGACGGGAGCCCCACATGTGGTGCGCAGCATGGCTTCCTCCCTGCTAAGCCAAAATTACCTTTATGTTGAAGTTCAGTTTGTTGTTAGCATCAATAAAGCTGCTTTGAACCATTATGCTCTCCAGTTTCAGATTTCTATGTACTTTATTGTGAAGATACGCTACAGCAGATGTGAGGCTTAGGATGACCTACCTTGACTCATTCTCTGGATGTGCCCTCTCCTATTCAGAATTTCTTCAAATTCTCCCTGTTCACAAAGCCCCATCACAAGGTACATTCACTTAGGGGTCTCAAACACTTGCTCCAGATGTGTGATGTGTTCCATTTTTTAGCAAGTCCAACTCCTGTCCAAGTAACTTCATAGTGGAGCTTCCAGCCTTATCTCTTTTTTTTTTTTTTTTGGTAGACGGAGTCTCGCTCTGTCGGCCAGGCTGGAGTGCAG
>NW_012115666.1:2302270-2307066 GCF_000951035.1 Colobus angolensis palliatus
CAGGTTTATCTGGTAAAAAATATTACAAAGATCCTAATGAAAGTGGATTTGTTTCTTGCATAAACTTTTCCTCTGTAAACTTCCTCTAAAATCATTGTTGTTGAGATGTTTTTCTCCGTATCTGAGGTTTCTGAGGGCCCTTCTGTGAGGACAAAGTGTTTCCTCTGCTTGTTGGGAGGGCAGCATATTAGCTGACAAAGTCCCACAGGATGTGTGTGAAGTGAAGGGTGGGATGTCAACTTTTGCCAAGGCTAGGATCTTTGATATTTGCCAAATATTTCCCAGAGACAATATCTCTGCTAATAATTTTTTCTTTCTTTCTTTTTCTCTCTCTCTGGTGAAACTATAACTTCTGAGGCAGCAATACTTGATATATCTGGCCTTTCCACTCCTGAAATGGAAGAAAGACTTGCGTGTTTTTTTTAAGACTTAGATTTCCCACATGCTCCCTGACCCCACATACGCACAGCTTCCGCCTTTATTAATGCCCCTCACCAGAGCGTACATTTGTTACAACTGATGAACCTACGTTGATTCATCATTATCACCCAGAGTCCATCGATAACATTAGGCTTCACTCTTGGTGCGGTGCATTCTACACGTTTGAATGCATGTGTAATGACATGTAGCCACCATTACAGAGAAAGGGTAAACGTTCCCTTGTCCCCCTGGCAGGGCATGTGACGGAGGTGTGGCTCACTTCTTCAGTTCCCCCCTGTTCAAACCTCTAAGGGGAGCATGCAGATGGGGAGGCTGTGGGGCTCCGACCCCATGGCAGTGTCTAGGGGTGAAGATGTAAACTCCCCATTCAGTTTACAGCTGAAGCCCCAGTGGGCATATGCTACCGTGTGCTCTTTTAGTTTTGCCATCTGTAGGCGGCTTGTGTTAATCGCCCAATTACACCCTCTGCCTTATTGCAAGGACAGAAGGCTTTCTGGATCCCAGGGTTCTTGCCTTGGCATACTGGAAAAAATCATATCCCAGGTGGGCTTGGAGAATGAGTGCAAGGCTTTATTGAATGGTGGAGGTAGCTCTCAGCAGATGGATGGGGAGCCAGAAGGAGGATGGAGTGCGAAGGCGGTTTTTCCCTGGAGTCAGGCGGCTCAGCGGCTGGACTCTCCTCTGACCGCCCCCGCCAAATTCCCCTTGGTGCCCACGTCACTCTGCCCGTGGTGTCTTCCCCGGCCTGCGGCTGTGTTCTTCCGCTGGTGTGTTCCTCTCCATGTCCAGCCGCTTGTGTGCGTGCCCGTTAGGGTCTCGGGGTTTTTACGGGCACAGGATGAGGGTGTGGTGGGCCAGGGTGGTCTTAGAAAATGTAACATTGGCCCGGCGCGGTGGCTCAAGCCTGTAATCCCAGCACTTTGGGAGGCCAAGGCGGGCGGATCACAAGCTCAGGAGATCGAGACCATCCTGGCTAACACGGTGAAACCCCGTCTCTACTAAAAAAAAAAAAAAATACAAAAAAAAACTAGCCAGACAAGGTGGCGGGCGCCTGTAGTCCCAGCTCCTGGGGAGGCTGAGTCAGGAGAATGGCGTAAACCCGGGAGGCGGAGCTTGCAGTGAGCTGAGATCCGGCCACTGCACTCCAGCCTGGGCGACAGAGCGAGACTCCGTCTCAAAAAAATAAAAAATAAAAAAATAAATAAAGAGAAAGAAAACGTAACATTGGGGTGCGAAAACAGAAAAGCCTGTCCTCACCTAGGTGTGTGGGCCCAGGCCCAAGGGTGGAACCCTCGCCAGGAACCCGCCCTTCTCTACCCAGCATTTCCCTGCGGGACTCCTATATCCTTAGTATCACACAGAGTGCTTTCACTGCCCTGAAAATCCTGTCATCTGCCTATTCATCCCTCCTTTTCCCCTCACCCCTGGGAACTACTGAACATTTTTACTGAGTGCATAATTTTGCTGTTTGCATAATGTCATATGGTTGGAATTATAGAGTATGTAGCTTTCTCATATTGGCTTCTTTCATTTAGTAATATGCATTTAAGTTTCCTTCATTTTTTTTTTTTTTGAGACGGAGTCTCGCTCTGTCGCCATGTTAGCCAGGGTGGTCTCGATCTCCTGACGGCGTGATCCACCCGTCTCGGCCTCCCAAAGTGCTGGGATTACAGGCTTGAGCCACCGCGCCCGGCCCTCCTTCATATCTTTTAATGACTTGATAGCTCATTTCTTTTTAGCACTGAATAATAATCCATTGTCTGGATGTACTGCAGTTTGTCAGAAACTCTTGTTTTGGCCGGGCGCGGTGGCTCACGCCTGTAATTCCAGCACTTTGGGAGGTCAGGGCGGGTGGATTATCTGAGGTCAGGAGTTTGAGACCAGCCTGGTCAACATGGTGAAATCCTGTCTCTACTGAAAATACAAAAATTAGCTGGATGTGCTGGTGCATGCTTGTAATCCTAGCTACTCAGGAGGCTGAGGCAGGAGAATCGTTTGAACGTGGGAGGTGGAGGCTGCAGTGAGCTGAGATTGCGCCATTGCACTCAGCCCCTGGGCAACGGAGCAAGACTCTTGTCTTAAAAACAAAAAGCAAAAAAACAAAAAAACCTCTTGTTTTATAAGAACAGAAACCAAGCCCATTTTCATAAGCTTTAGTGACACTTGGGGCATTCTGTGAATCTTCTAACCAAGCCACTATCAGGCATTTGCTTAAGTCTGAGACAAATGCAGAAAAGAAACGTTCAACCAGAGAAGCAGGAAAACTAGGACATATACATGCACTTGATTTGTTACTGGATCTGCCCTTATGCAGTGGTGGCTGCTGTTTAATCAGGCTCTGTAGGGTTGCTGTCTTTGCTTCTGATGCTGGGGCTTTGAGTCCAGTAGGTGGTTGGGAAGGAAAGATGACTGCGTCGTGGGGGAGACCAATGACAATCTGGAACACCCCAGTAGAAGTGGGAGCCCACCAGGGCAGACAGGAGTCTGCGTTAGTTCCCCTTGCCTTTGATGTTAGTGGCATGGGCCCTTTGTCTTGAAGCTAAACACACACCCCTGGTCCAGGAGTCAGAGAAGCTGAAGGAGGGTCCAGAGGCAGATGGAGCAGTTGCAGGCCATAGAGGTTACCCAGCAGGTGAGTGAGAGGCAGGGGAGCTGCAACATGGCAGCTGCTGCTTTTGGCCTTCCAAAGCTCCGTACATGTGTCACTTGTTGCCCACCCTAACCGGAAATACAGAAGGAAGGAAATCCTGGGATGTGTGGTCCTGCCAAGCCAAGCGGACGTATTGCAAAGCCACCACAGCTGGTGTGAATTTGTTGCTCAGATTCTTGTGTGAACAGGCCTAAGGTTACAGAGTCTCAGGGAGAGACAGGTAGGTTTCGTTGTGGGTCCTTTTCGATTCTGGCTGATGTCCTGCCCATCCACCCTTTCAATGAATATGTAGCCACTTGGGGTGTCCTGGCTTTCTTTTAGGGTCTCACAGCCCCCTCCCTCGTTTTCAGTGTCTCAAGGCCCAGTATCTTGTTGCCTGGGACATGGCCATTCATCCCAGAGGCTTGTGTTTGCTCCCACTCCAGTGTAGCCCAGCTTCCTGCCCTCATGGAGATTATAATCCACTATCGGATGAAGGGAGAAGAAAGCAATTGTTAGAAAAGGGAAATAATTTCTGATGGGATATGCATTATGAAGAAATTGAATAAGGGCTGAGTTAGCAAATCAGAGACACATAAATAGATAAAGATGTGTGGGAATATGTACAAAGATACATAGCTGTAAATATATGTGCAATCCTTCCTTTACACAAACACACACACACGCACATACGCACATATAATCCTTCCTTTCTTCCTTCTAATGAGGGCATGGAGTAGCATACAAGAGAAGTTAAAGATGAAAACAGTTTGGAAGAATAGATTAGGTCACTTGTGCCTTAATACCTGTATTATAATGAGTCTGAGTCCTAACCTAGTGTGGCAGGGAGACCAATCTTTTCCTGAGGCCACTTCTACCCTGATATTCTCATAATCCTCCATCATATCCTCCGTCCCCTAATTTTCTAAGAGTCACATTTGCTAGTGGATCCGATACCCCAGTGTTCCTCTGGTGGCCTGGGGCTTGATGCTAGCTGTTAGGATGTTTGATGTGGCAGCCCTGACTGGCTGGTGTAACAGAGGATCGGCAGGCCCAGAAGCATGGGATTAAACAGTTGTGGCTGCGCTCCAGATCTGCTCTCACGCAGTAAGAAGGATATGGTCCCTTCGGCAGTCCATTCATTCTTTAAAAGGTATTGTAATGTGCTCCAAGGCAGAGTGGCCCAGGGCCCCACCATTCTGACATTCAGCTCATGCCTTCACCACCATGGCTCTGTGCTTAACTTGGGTTCCTGAGAGTCGGATTCTCTGCAGGCTCAGTCTTGCTGATGACATATATGTCTTTGTGACTGTGGTCGGGAGAATGAGAGGCTGGGCTCAGGGTAGGAGCTGCCGATGCCCTGGCAGTGCTGCTGGTTCCTCAGCCTCTCTTAGAAGACGCTGCTCTGTCGCACTTGCCGATGTCTAACCAGCCTTGGTTATTCCACAGAGCAACAGGAGAACACTCCTTCCTTCTATGTTGTGCTCAAGGGAAAGTGGTCCAGGTCCCCAGGATTTTAGCCCCAGGATTTAATATTGTTTTCTACAGATGCTACATGCTCATTATAAAAAACTAACTTTTTTTTTTTTTTGAGATGGGGTCTTGCTCTGTTGCCCAGGCTGGAGTGCAATGGAACGATCTTGGCTCACTGCAACCTCCTTCTCCTAGATTCAAGCAGTTCTCCTGCCTCAGCCTCCCAAGTCGCTAGGATTACAAGTGCTTGCCA
>NW_012115666.1:2307116-2338658 GCF_000951035.1 Colobus angolensis palliatus
AGATGGGGTCTTGCTCTGTTGCCCAGGCTGGAGTGCAATGGAACGATCTTGGCTCACTGCAACCTCCTTCTCCTAGATTCAAGCGGTTCTCCTGCCTCAGCCTCCCAAGTCGCTAGGATTACAAGTGCTTGCCACCACACCCAGCTAACTTTTGTATTTTTAGTAGAGAAGGAGTTTCACCATGTTGGCTAGGCTTGTCTCGAGTGCCTGACTTCAGGCGATCTGCCCACCTTGGCCTCCCACAGTGCTGGGATTACAGGAATGAGCCACCGTGCCCAGCCAACATGGTTTTTTTAAGGTACAAAAAGAAGGCAACAAACCACACTAAACCTAATTATCCTGAAAAACACCTGTGTTAATATTTTCTGAACATTAAAATAGACACATTTCAGCATATACGTCCTTACAGAAATAACTTCAGAAGAACAGGGTTATACCATACACAGAGCTTTTAAAAAACAAAATTTATGGAATTTATTTGAAATCGTTGGAAAAGGAAGCTGAAGTGAAACTGAAGGAAATACTGGACTTCAGATAAATGTTTCTCTGCTACAAGATATTGTTATAATTCTTAAAAAATCATTATAAAGTATTTTACACATTCAAGGAATAGAAAAAATGTAACAAAAACCATGTTTCTGCTACCAGGAACTTCCTTTCTAGGAAACTAGAAAGTTGAATGTGACAGTTGTTTAATTCCACCCTCAGCTCCTGCTGCTACGCTCCCTAGTTTGGGACGCTTTCTCATGTCAGCGATTTGCGAACCTGGAGCCCATATCTCCCTCCAAAGTGTCCCCAGTGGGGTCCCAGAGCCCTCAGCTATCACAGTGAGCTTCTTCTCTTGGCCAAGGCCATGGTGAGGCAGGTATGCTGGTAGTCTTCTGGGTTACAAGGCTCCACCTGTCTATTATAACGGTCAGCTTTGGTGACCCCCAGCAACCACCCCAGGTTGCTGCCACATCAGAAGGGCAATTTTAGAAATCAAAGCCAATTGTCAGCATGTAGCAACCTAAAGGCTCCTTCTCCAGGCCTTTGTTGCTGATGTGGGATTACTCAGAGGTTCTGAAGGACGAACCTCACACGTTTTGGATATCCCTGTTGACTTAGGGTTGATGGGTTCCTTGAGTCTGTTGAGTTTGGCATCCATTGCTCCCCTCTGCTTTATCTCCCCATGGATCATTATCTTGTCTTCTGGTGGCACCCCCTGGCTGGTGGGAATTGCTATGAATTTGTTTTCAGAATATGTATTTCTTTTATTTCATTGGGATGTGGTAGAAAGAAAAGGTAATTATTTGTATTCAGCTGATGATCTCTAATGGCAAGTCTTGTCCTATTGTTATAGAATATCTTCTGTATCTATGTAAATAATACATAGGTATTTTATACCTAAAATATATAACAATGAGAAGAAAAGCAAGCAAGCAATATTTAAAGAGTAGTGGATGATTTTGACTTTTTATTGATGCTCCAGTTCCCATTCATGAATCATACTTCTGACGCTACATCTTAATTGCATTTACTAAATTGTTACCCATATCTTTATCTTATTAGATGGTTTATTAAGGATGTCAATTGGCATCTGATGATACAGGGCTAGGAAAAAAGAGCACAGCAGCTGGGTAGGTCAGGAGGATGGTCCAATTTGGACTAAGAATTGGCTACATCTGTTTTCTAATTATCTTGGGTCTACTGAGTTCATTTTGAAGTCGTTTTGGGGTCTCTAGGGAAGTGGATGTTGGTCTTGAGCCTCGGGCTCTGGGCTGGATGTTTTCTTTGCACTCTCATCTCTACTTTACCCTTCTCTCTACCCAGGGGCGATGGCTGAACCAAGCTAGGGGACATGGGCTTTCATGTCCTCTCACTTTCACTTGGCCTTAGCCAATGGGAAGGAGGGAGGAGAATGGGAAGGAGGGAGGAGAAAGAATGGGAAGGAGAGAGGAGAAATGAGGCTGGGGTGTGTTTTCTCCTGGTCTTCTCCCTGCAGGCTTGTGTTGGACCACTGTGCCCTCTGACAGATCGCAATGCCTCTCACATAACTTTCTCCCTCTAGTCATAAGCACTCCTTCCTGTCCACCTGTGAGTCCCCAGTGTCTAGTGTCAATGACACTAGCCCCAGGGACCACACAATTTCTTGTGGTTTCCCCATGCAATCTTAAAGGGTTCTTTTACTTCTATTTCTTGAATTATCCTGAGTATGTTGTCTCTTTCCTGCTGAAACCCTGACTGGTACAGATTCTAAAAAATTATCATTAATTAATTATGATATTAATGTTTTTAATTCTAAGAGGACAAAGAAGGACAGATAATATATGATGCATTTCCACATTTTAATGTATGCAGTCTGGATTTTCAGAATCAGAAGCTCTGATTTCTTACAAATCTTGTGTTCCTGAACAGTCACACACAGTCTCGACTGAAGTTGCAGAACAGAGAGATCAGCATTACATTTTCCAATGTGAGGTTGGAATTTCTTCTCTACATTATTCCTAAATCATCCCTAGTGTATAATGTAATTGCAGGTACTTCTAGGACACTTAAACAATCCTCTTTCCTTTCACTCTGGCTGGTTAACAGAGAGCCAATGGGTCTTCTCAGGGAGGGGGACAGATTACTGGTGTTCAATGATTTGGGCTAAATCTAATGCCACTCACATTTTCACATTGGCAGGTGAGTCTGAGAGAATCTCAGATCAGCAGGAATTTAGCTTAAGGGACTGCCTTTCCCTTACCTGTTGGGTAAACTAAGCTATAACAGAAATGCATTGCACAACCTGGATTTCACCAGCAGATGGTGAGCTCCTTAGTGGCAAGGATTCTAGTTGATATTAGTACTCTTAATACCTCACGAGTGTCTGACAAACAGGAAAGCCCAATTAGTGCTTGTTGGATGAGTAGTGTAGAATCTTTTGTCTCTAGGGAGATCAGCAGCCTATATCTTCATTCTCCTGCCTCTAGTAGGCTTGCAACAAAGTAAAAACGTTCCTTAGTGTGAGTAAGGATGACCTTCCAAAGTTTATTCATCCATACATTTACAATCTTTCACTAACTAAATGTTATATAATTGTAGGTTAAGCTAATTTTATTGGATATAAATTATGGCATGACCCTTTTAATAATCCTTTTGCATTTTAACACATTCCTACCTTCTTTAGCTTCTTTCTGGATTAAATTATCAGAATTCCTTAAAATTTTCCCAGGACTCAAACCCAACAGAATATGATGAAACTGGCTGAAGACATTTGAATTTATACTGCATTTGGTTTCAAAACAATGTTTCCTGGAGTGATTTTGTCTTATAGTTTAGCATGTGTAAGAATCAAAATGATTCAGAGGCTAGTCATTGACAGTGGGTTGCCTGCTTAAAAGCACCTCATTTCCCTCTAGTAGTGTTAGGGGAGGTGGATGGAAAGAAAAGGATTCATTGAAGATAAATCTTTTAATCCAGCCCCGGATTATGGGTTTTAGAAAGTAATCCAGAGAATTGGGGATCGAACCACGCATGTAGGCAAAGGGGATCATATTCTCAAATCATAGACTGGTTTGTTCAATTTCCCACAAAGGGCAAAAGAGGAAAGAGGTGCAGAGAGAATAAAGTATTGAAGTTTTTTTGTTTTGTTTTGTTTTGCTTTTTTTTCCTTTTCCAGATGTGTATCAGGCAATCCTTTGAGTAAATCAGAACAGGAAGGGGCAGAGGAAAAGTAGGTAAGGCTTCCCTTGTAATCAACTCAGCTGAATCAGGGGCTCTGAACCACCATCAGCAAAAGAAGTCCAGATTCCCTCCAGAAGGGATGATGAAAGCACACCCCATGATTTTCTGGCACCTGGTTGAGTCAAGGGCTTGAACATGATCTTAATGGGCATGGCAAATATCACCTCCAAGCAAGGAGAGTTCATTCCAGGTGGGGTGCTCGTGGTGGAGCCACAAGTCTCAGGGCGAGATTCTCTTTTGAGCACCCCTCAGGGTACCGCTCACCTGTTGTATGGTGTAGGCCTTACACTAAAAGTCATGCCGAATTGTGGCCTACATTTAGATTGAGGTGGAAAGTAGTTTATTTTATTAACAACAGGCTCTGGCAATTATGTCTTAATTTTGGATAGAGCCCTGGGTTAGAAGGTGAAGCTCTTAGGATTTAGGTGTCTGCTGAAACTGCGGCTTTTGCTCTGCACAATAAGGGGATAATTTTTTTGAGAGGAGAGGCACTCTTAAACAGGAAATCTAAAGAGAAAGAAAAGGAGGAGGAGGAGAAGGTGCAAGAAAAGAGCTAGCAAGACAGAATAAATTGAGAGGCTAAGATCTACAAGGCCACGGCTGTCAACAGACATTTTAGGAATGATGATGCTTAAAACGTGAGTTGAGCATGAAACAAATCGCACATCTAATGGGGACAAGTCACCTTGCAGGTATGAATATTTGCACTTGAATATCCACCAGATGTCAGCAAAGGGTCTTAGTCTAACAAGATAAATATATTAAAGACATTTTCCAATGGATGAAAGTATTTCGAGGAAGGGTGCTTTAAAAAAATTTGCACAAAGGAAGAGGATGTGCTAGCAGAGCTCTGATGTTTGGCCTTCTTCCATTTACTATTTAAAACATCTTCCTTTCATATCCCTCAAAAAAAAAGAAAAAAAAGAAAAACAGAAAGAAAGGAAATGAAAAAAGTCAAAGAAAGGAAGAAAGGAAGGAAAGAAAATGTTCCTGTGATATCTATTCTCTATGAGCCATCATACCGAAAATCTACCATGGAACAATGGAAGCAAATTGAATGCAACTTTTATTGTACTCAAATGTATTTGATCTGTTCGAAGAACTTCTGTGGTTCACTCATAATACAACATCAAGCTTCACTTTGGGTATTTATATTATGTGTTCTGTAATTATCTATGCTCATATTTGCATTTCCTAGAAGCCTGTCTCTCTTAAATCAATAACTCATATTTTTATTTAAATTATGCAACATATAATTGAAAGTTAAATGTTGCCATTAGGCTTATAAAGAAAAACGTCCCTTAGTTATTCATCCATACATTTAAGTAGTCAACTACTTCAACCCACTCTCTTCTCCCAATTCCACTTCTGTAATGCACTACTTTGAACTCTTTTACATGTTTCATATGTGTGTGTGTGTCTATACATACATATATACACATACATACATACATATTTCTAAATAATTTGCTTCAACACTTATTTCTTGATTTGTCAATTTCAGATTTTTCATTGTCTCCCTATTGCAAGTGATTGAGTATATTAGTCAGGATAAGTCATGCTAGCTGCTATAATGAACAACCTTTCCATAATGGTAGCTTCTCACAATAAAGTTTTCTTTCTCTCTCAGTGTAGGTCATTGAGGGAGGGTACAAAGTTGTTCTCCCCACATTCAGGGACTCAGGCTCTTGCCATCCTTTGATGCTACCATCTTCAACACATGACCTCCAAGTTTTCTCTGGAACAGGAAGAGTGAACAGAAGATTTAATGTGAGAGATGTTATGGCCAAGGGGTGGCACATCATTACTTCTGTCCACTTTCCCTTGTTCAGAACTCAACCACAAGGTGCCAAGCTATTTGCTGAGGATCTGGACATTTTGCTGTGTGTCCAGTGAGGAAGGAAACTGGGTTTGGTGAACGCATACCATTGTCTCTGCCACAGTGAGTTCCTGCTCTTTCCTGTATCCTTCCCCTATCCTAAAATCATAACTCAGTTTTAGATTGAGCTAGTATTCTACATTTGCATCTGAGTGATTATTGAACTGTTTTTCCCTGCTGAGCCAACTAGTGTACTGAGATTATGTCCCCTTTTTGTATATCTATTTTTTGAAAATCTTCTTTTGCTTTTACACAACAGTTTAAAATTCTTCCCCAAACACTCAACCATTGCTGTGAAGTGCCTATCAATAGCACTTCCACACAACACAGGGCAGCAGATAACCCATCAGTTCCATCTCCACCTTCCTAAGGAGTCTCCCACTTGTTTTCTAGCTTGATCTATCCATAGTGCCCTGCTGTTGCCCTAGCCACTCACTCTGTAGTAATAATCCAGGAACTTCTCTTTATCTTCCAGGAGTTTCCTGAGAAAGGGTACATGGGAGATAAGTTTTGAGTTATTGTATGCTTGATTTTCTTATTCTACTGTCATACTTCATAAATATTGGCTTGTTTCAAATCTAGGTTGAAGAGAATTTTCCCTCAGGATTCTTTAGGCATTGCTCCCTTGTTTAGTTTACTGCTTTTCTATTAAGACGTCTGAGATATGTGACACTCACTACACCCTCCCCCCAGCTTTAATAGCCTTTAAAATCCTCTCATCCTTGAGAATTTGAAATTATCCTAAGATTGTTTCCCTCAGCATGGATCATTTAAACATCCATTGTTTTTCTGATTATTCGGTGAGTCCCTTCCATGTGGAAGTTTTTCCACGGAAGAAGCCTCCAATTCCTGGAAGGTGGAGGAGTCCACCTGCCCGTGGCTGCTGTGGGGAAAGAGATGATGGTGGAGGGAGCAAGCCCACTCACCCTGCCCCCCGCCCTGCCTGTGTCCCCCAGCTTGTGGTCACTCTCATTCATTTTATTTCCAGAGAGAAACCTCCTGTATTATGCAGCATGGAAGGGCTGCAGGGTGGTGTTGTCACTGGACTGTTGGCACCAGGAGGTGATCAAGTGATTGAACTCTTCTATAAACAGTGAATGCCTCAGAAGTACTTGAAGCGCTAACTTCTGAACCTTTCTGGGGGCTGATGAAGTGAACTCGCTCCGTCCTTTTCACTATAGCGTTCTGCAGGCACTTCAACTGCATAGCTCCTCATTCTTCATTCCTTCGTCTACTTTCTACTCCAAAAATGTGTTGGTATCTCTGTCCTGTCCCATTTTTCCCTTTCTCCCTCACTGCATTCTTTCCTTCCTTCTGATCTCAGTTATTTGTGGAAGGAAGGGAGAAAGGAAGAAAGAGAAAAAAGAAAGGTAATTGTATGTTAGAATATAGATTGATGCGATAGGAAAATACAGCATGCAGTCAATATGGACTAGGAAGTCTGTGAAGGTGGAGTTCTAACGTAGGGGTCTGAGAGAGCCTCGTTATGAAGGTGAATCTGAGCAACATCCAGAGGAGGAGATGGAGCAGGCCTTGGGAACATTGGGAGGAATTGCAGTTGGGACAGAAGGGGCAGCCAGTGCAGAGGCCCTGATGTGAGGGCAGTGCCCATCAAGGCACAGTGAGGAGGCCCACGAGGGGCACAGAGGAGCCAGGTGAGAGAAGGAGGAGATGAGGCCAGCCAGGCGGCCCAGGTGAGATAGGGCCTTGAAGGCATTGTAAGGACCTCGTCTTTGACTACGGGAGGAATAGAGGAGCCTTTGGCAGGTTCCTGAGCAGACTGGGGACAGGACGGGACTTGGACTTTAGCATAGTCCTGCTGGCTGCTCAACAGAGCAGGGATGGAAGCAGGGAGAGTGGTTGGGAAGTGATCACAACAATCCAGGCAAGAGAGGGCATGGCTGAACCGAGGTGGGACAGTGGAGTGCTGGGAAGCAGTGGATTCTGTGTCTGTGTTAAAGGTAGAGCCACTGGGTTTTCCTGAACAACTGGCTGTGAGTATGAGAAACAGGGCGAATTTGAAGATGACATCAATGTTGTTGACCTCAGCATCTGGAAGGATGGAGTTGTCATCAGTTTGATGGAAAGGTTGTGGAAGAACAGGTTCTGTGGGGGAAGATCAGGGGTTCAGGTCTGGACACATTAAGTGTGTGATGTCTGTCTGACATCTGAGTGAAGCTGTCAAAAGAAGCAGTTGGCTATCAGTTTGGAGCTTAGGGGGGAGGTCTATGGTGGAGATAAATGTGGAAGTTTTCAACATAGGAAAGGCATTGGAAGCCACGGGACTAGATGAGAGCCCTGAAGGGTTGATGCGGATAGAAGAGTGAAGAGGCACAAGACTGCTCTCTAGGGGATGGGGAGGAGAAACCTGCAAAGGAGACGGAGAAAGAAGTGGTCAGTGAGGTGGGGAACTCCCAGTGTGGTGTTAGAGAAGCAGAGGAAGGCAAATGCATCCAGCTGGAGGCAGTCATATACTGTTTCAGGTAAGGAGGGCATTGGTTGCTGGATTGAGCACAGGGATGGCACTGCTCACCGTGCTAAGACTGTGGGCTGAAAACCTTGAATGGAGTGGGTTTAAAAGAGAAGGGGAGGGAGAGGAATTGGAATAAAATAAGGTATCAGATAGTTTTGCAGTGCTTTTGCATAGAGAAATGGGACAGTGGCTGAAGGAGGAAGGAGACAAACAGTTTGTTTGTATGCTGATGGGATGACCCAGTGGAGGGGGAGATGAGGAGGCAGGAGCTGGGAGAATTGTCTGCATTCCCTGGAGTAGCTCCCAGCATGGGGAGATACAATTGGGGGTGACCTTAGGTAATGAAGCTCAGCTCATTTTTGTAATAGCAAGGGAGGAAGGAAGGGAGGGAGGGAAGGAGGGAGAGAGGGAGGGAGGGGAGGATGGACACATACAGATGTTGGGTGGGAGAATTGTAGATGGGGTGACTGGGGGAGTTTTATTCTGATGGCTTCAGGGATCTCACGGAGTGTGACGTGAGGTCGTTTGCTGAAAGAGAGGATGATGGTGAGCTGAGAAGGGTGAATTTAAGCTTACTTTATTCCTCCTGTTTGAAAAATTCTTTTTATAGTCACTTTAGAGGGATTCAGGGAGGAAACACAGTTGTTCAGCCTTCCATGTTTTTGGGGAAGTTCAATGACAAACTACTTTAAACTCCAGCCCCACTCTCCTTTGCATCCGCCAGGCCCTGAACAAGTATATGCTCACTCAATATTTGCTCTTCAGAAGTGGATTTTCCTTGTGGTCACATTCAGCTTTTCTGATGCTGTTCTGTTGTTTCTTCCTTATCACCTTCACGAACGAGCACATTAAACTTTTTCATGTCAAAGACAAGCTTCTCCGTCCTTTCTCGTTAGAAATGTTTGCCTTTGGATTGACCACGTTTTCAGACATGTGCTCCGTTGATCCACACCTTTGCAGAATATGGGGGGATCTGAAGCAATTAGGAAGCTGGTGGTTTTAGAACCTTGTAGTCCAGGTGTTTCAGGGATGTGCCCACAGCATCCCAGCTCAGTTTCAGAACCAAGCCTCTGGGCACTGCAGCTTCCTGCAGCACACACAAGTGATGTGCTTCAGGTATTGGGTGCCAAGTAAGCATGCTTGTTCTATGGTTTGGTTGAAGCAGACTGAAGTGTCACTCATATGACTGCCTTTGACTTCAGATAGAAAACATTTACAAGATAGCAAATTCAGAAGCTGGGGAAATGAGAAGAATCTACATTTATTGAGGCTTATTTAATCCTGATGACTTCTCTTGGATCATAATCCTCATTTTACAGACAAAGACACTGAGGCACAGAGAAACCTAGTGATTTGCCAAGGCCCCTTACCTTGTTAGAAGGAAGAGGATTTCACGCGAGGCATGCTGTCTCCAGAGCCCGAGCTCCTAAGCTCTGTACTAACTCCCAGAACCTTTATTTTCTTATCTTTCAAATGGGAATATGAGTGTATCTTCCAGGGTCATGCTGAGGATTAAATGAGATAGTGTACATAAAGTACTTGGTATGTCACAGGAATGCCACAAGAGTTTTACTAGTATTTAAAATTATTTTGCTTTTCTTTTTAACAAGAACTATAAAGATGTTAATATTATTTTAGCCATCTGGTAAGAAATATATGAGAAAAGCCTACTGATTTGCATAGTGATTTTTCTTATGGTTCTTGCCATTATATAGTTTCAAGATTGGTTTTGGGGTATAAAGTAAAATTTCAATTTATCTCGCACATTTTATTATTTGAATGAAAGCTCATAATTCAAATTTTTAAAGGAAAGAAAAATTAGTGAATTAATGATATTCAGAAAAAAGTACCCACTCATTGTTTTTTCAGTTTTCATGCAGGCACTTTATTATTATTATTTTTATAAATAGCTTGTTTTTTCTTTAATAATCTGGAATATTGACAAGACCAGACCCGTTTTCAGTTGAAAAATGAAAGATCCCAAAACAAGGAAAATATATTTTAAATAGCGATTCATAAGTTTCTTTTCACTGGGATATTTTATTATTAATAGTAAAGCAGGTGAGAAGGACAAGCTATCACAGGAAGGCATGGGATGTGGGTCAGAAGACTGGGTACCTATTCCAGTTGTGCCTCCTGCCAGCTGTGAAATCTTGGGTACATTACCCAGCTTCTCTAATGGTCAATTTCCTTATTTGAAGTTGGACATAAAGCTTCCTTAAGTATAGTCCCAGGAACACTAGTTCCATAAGATATTAGTAGATGGCAAAGGAAAAAGGGTTTCACGGTCAAATATATTTGGGAAATTCCAACAAATTCTAGGATAGGCAAAGCATATTTACTATAGGACTTCTCAGAGCCTTTTATTCGTTAAAGATGTCATCTGCCTCCAAGAAGGGGATACAGCATTTCTTAAACTTACCTCATCACTGCTTGGTCAAAGAGTATCTCTCACATTTATAGAAACACTGGGTTTATATATATAAAACAGAAACCATTTTACAAATGTTTAGTAAATCATATTCATTAATTATTTAGTCATTCATGTAAGATTTAAAGTAAAAGATCTCCTAACTAGAAGACTTTCCCCCAGAGTTTCTGCATATTAGCTGCTTCTGGGAAAGACACTATTGTAAGTTACTGATGCAGTTCTTATTGATCATTTATCTTTGCCTATAGTCACATCTTGGTTCAAATGTTCTTACTATAGAATATAGAACTCACATATTAGCATCTATCTATCTATCATCTATCTATACACTATATATAATATATACCTACACACTATATATACACACACTATATCTATTTATATATTTTTTACAATTGCACAATTGCTTTTGTTTGTCTCAAATCCTAGATACTTACTGTGAGAAAAACTGAAACATTTGTAACTCTAGAAGACATGAGCAGACACAAGTAAAGACTCAAAAAAGTGTGTCAGGCTAGGAATTATGAAGATAACCTCTTATGCTTTTTTTTTGAAAGCAATGGGGAGCCCATAATGTAAAGAAATGATTTATCATGTACCAAAATGCTACCTGATTTAATCATCTAATAGAAATATGGTCTGTCCTGCTCTCTTCTAAGACTGTCAGGAGAATCATAAGGTGGCATGTATTGATGAACAGCTGGCCAGGACCACTTTCCATCACTGCTTTCCATCACCTCTCCATTTTTAATAGGAAAGTGACACATTAAAATATGAATATTAAATACAAATATAAATGGTAACTTGCTGAACCAAAGAAATTCACAAGATGATCCATGTATTAGCCCATTCTCATGCTGCTATAAAGAGCTGCTTGAGACTGGGTAATTTATAAAGGAAAGAGGTTTAATTGACTCACAGTTCTGGATGGCTGGGGAGGCCTCAGGAAACTCACAATCATGGCAGAAGGGGAAGCAAACACGTCCTTCTTTACATGATGGCAGGAGAGAGAAGTGCCAAGCAAAAGGGGGACAGGCCCCTAATAAAACCATCAGATCTTGTGAGAACTCACAGTCATGAGAACAGTAGCATGGGGGTAACAGCCCCCATGATCTAATCACCTCCCACTGGATCCCTCCTATGACACATGGGGATAATGGGAACTACAATTCAAGATGAGATTTGGGTGGGGACACAGCCAAATCATATCACTCTGTCCCTGCCCCTCTCAAAGCTCATGTCCTTACATTTCAAAGCACAGTCATGCCTTCCCAACAGTCCCCCAGTTTAAACTCACTCCAGCATTAACCCAAAAGTCCAAGTCTAAAGTCTCATTTGAGACAAGTTTCTCCTGCTCCTGAGCCTGTAAAATTAAAAGCAAGTTAGCTATTTCTTAGATATAATGGGGGTACATACTGGCATTAGGTAAATATACTTGTTCCAAATGGGAGAAATTGGCCAAAATGAGGAGTTTACAGGCCCCATGCAAGTCCAAAATCCAGCAGGGCAGTCAAATTTTAAAGCTCTGAGATGATCTTTGACTCCATGTCTCACATCCAGGTCACTACAATGCAAGAGGTGGGCTCCCATGGCCTTGGGCAGCTCTGCCACTGGGGCTTTGCAGGTTACAGTCCCCCTCCTGGCTGCTTTTACAGCTGGTGTTGACTGTCTGCAGCTTTTCCGGGTGTATGGTGTAAGTTGTCAATGGATTTACCATTCTGGGATATGGTGGATGTTGACCCTCTTCTACAGCTTCACTAGGCAGTGCCCCAGTGGGGACTCTGTGTGTGGGCTCCAACCCCATGTTTTCTTTCCACACTGCCCTAGCAGAAATTTTCCATGAGCGCTCCACCCCTGGAGCAGACTTCTGTCTGGACATACAGGTATTTCCATAAATCCTCTGAAATCTAGATGGAGGCTCCCAAACCACACTTTTTGACTTCTGTGCACCTACAGGCTCAACACTACACGGAAGCTGCCAAGGGTGGCACTTGCACCCTCTGAAGTAATGGCCCAAGCTGTATGTTGGCTCATTTTAGCCATGGCTGGAGCTGAAGCAGCTGGGACACAGGATACCATGTCCCAAGGCTGCATAGATCAGGGGACCCTGGGATCAGCCCATGAAACTATTTTTTCCTTCTAGGCCTCTGGGCCTGTGATGGGAGGGGCTGCCATGAAGGTCTCTGCCATGCCCTGGAGAGACATTTTCTCCATTGTCTTGGTGATTAACATTTGGCTCCTTGTTACTTATGCAAATTTCTGCATTGGACTTGAATTTCTCCCCAGAAAATAGGATTTTCTTTTCTATAGTGTGGTTAGGCTGCAAAATTTTCAAGCTTTTATGCTTTGTTTCCTCTTGAATGCTTTGTCACTTAGAAATTCCTTCTGCCAGATACCCTAAATCATCTCTCTCAAGTTTAAAGTTCCACAGATTTCTGGGGCAGGGGCAAAATGCCACCAGTCTCTTTGTATAGCAAGAGTGACCTTTACTCCAGCTCCCAACATGTTCCCATCTCCATTTGAGACCACCTTAGCCTGGACTTTATTGTCCATATCACTATCAGCATTTTGGTTAAAGCCATTTAACAAGTTTCAAACTTTCCCACATCTTCCTGTCTTCTGAGCCCTCCAAGTCTTTAGGAAGTTGCAAAGTTTCCCACATTTTCCTGTCTTCTTCTAAGCCCTCCAAATGATTCCAGCTTCTGCCTGTTACCCAGTTCCAAAATCACTTCCACATTTTTGGGTATTTTTATAGCAGCATCCCACTCATGGTACCAATTTACTGCATTAGTCTGTTCTCACACTGCTATAAGGAACTGCCCAAGACTGGGTAATTTATAAAGGAAAGAGGTTTCATTAACTCACAGTTCCACATGGCTGGGGAGGCTTCAGGAAATGTACAACCATGGTGGAAGGGGAAGCAAACACATCCTTCACATGATGGCAGGAAGGAGAAGTGCCAAGCAAAAGGGGGAAAAGCTTCTTATAAAATCATCAGACCTTGTGAGAACTCACTCACTATCATGAGAATAGCAGCATGGGGGTAACCACCACTATGATCTAATCACCCCCCACTGGGTACCTCCCATGACACGTGGGGATTATGGGAACTACATTTCAAGATGAGATTTCGGCAGGGACACAGCCAAACCATATCAATACATTTGGGGTATAAAATGCTATTTTTAACTTTGATTCTTTGAAAAATTACATTTTTGTATATGTTACCATATATGAATATGGTAGTATAATATTAATCAATAAAAATGAATATTTTTCTGTAGTTATTTCTCACTTAACAATGGGGACACATTCTGAGAAATGCATTATTGTGTGAACATTGTAGAGTATACTTACACAAACCTATACAGTATAGCTAACCACAGGGCACTACTACATGGTATGGCTTATTGCTCCTATACTACAAAACTGTACAGCCTGTGACTGTACTGAATACTGTAGACAGTTGTAACACAATGGTAGGTATTTGTGAATCTAAACATAGAAAAGGTATAGTAAAAACATGGTATAATCATCTTATGGGACTACAGTCATATATATGGTCTGTTGTTGACCAAAATATTGTTATGCGGCACATAAGAGTAATGTGAACACTCTTTGGTCTTACTTTTGTAACTTTGCTCATTTTTCTGAAATTTTAGATCTTGAGAGTTTTCTACACAGGAGTGCTGTGTAGAGAAGTTTTTAATAACTTGAATCACATTCTGGATATGGATTGCTTGAAATCCATGTTGCCCTCAGGTCTATAGGTTTCTATGTCCTACTGCTAAAGGTCCCCAGATTATTCCAGTGCCTGGTATGACTGTTTTTCTCTGCCTTCTTTCTCACTTTTACATTACCTGTTGTGTCTCTTGAACTGCTTTCCTCTGCTTGTCTCCATCAGTACTTTTATTTATGGCAAGAAAACTAGATGAACATGGGGCTAAGGTTAGCACTAAGTGGACTCAATAGGCTCTTGCCCTCCTTCAATTGTGGTGAGCACCCAGGCGCCTACTTAGGGTCTCTGACTTCCTGTGTTTCATTTTAGAAGTAGTATTTTGTTTTGGTGAGAATGTTTGACCTCTGGATAAGTAACTGCAGTATTTAAAAAAATAATTTTTCCTAAAAATTATGGAAGTAAAATGTACTCATTTTAGATAATTTAGAATATACAGAAAGGTGTAAGGAGAAAATTTTTTAAAATTACAAGTTTACATTTAGAAATAAACACTATAAACATCTTTTTTTCTTTGCATGCATGTTTCATATATTTGTTTTATTTGTACCTTACAAAATTTGATTTATATTGCATTCAGAGTTTGTATTATGTTTTTTTCATTTAACAGTGTTAATCTGCATCTCCTGTCATCACATTTTCTTAACAATCCATACTGATTTTAGTGGCTATGTTCATCCCATGAATGTGTGAAAATTTATCTACCTCTCCCCATGTTATTGGAAGGGTTTGAGAGTTTACAAAATGCTATGATGGAAAACCTTATAAATCAATATCTGTCTACAACACAGTCTGCATTGGTGTTAACTGTGTGTTTTTAAAATGGGAGTAAGTCTTTATGTCTTTTTCTTCTGACCATAAAATAAATCACATACTCACCGTAAAAAATATTCAGACATAGAAAAGCATGAAGAAGAAAGTAAAAGTCACTTGTCTTTCCATAATTACTGTTGACATTGTGAATTCTTTGCCTATGTACACAAATATGGGCACAAAGGTGAGAGGCATGCATACCTACACACAGTTACCCAAATTGGGTCTATACTATACAAACTGTATTGAATACTGATATTTTATAAAAACTTTCATTAAAGCAAAAGTCCCCAACCTTTTCAGCACCAGGGACGAGTTTCATAGAAGACAATTTTTCCACAGACCAGGGCAGGGGGGTGGTTTTGGGATGATTCAAGTGCATTACATTTATTGTGTATTTTATTTCTATTAAAATTACATTATAATATATAATAACATAATTATACAACTTGCCATAATGTAAAATCAGTGGGAGCCCTGAGTTTGTTTTCCTGCAACTAGACATTCTCATCTGGGGATGATGGGAGACAGTGACAGATCATCAGGCAGTAGCTTTTCATAAGGAGCATGCAACCTAGATCCCTCCCATATTCAGTTCATAACAGGGTTCATGCTTCTGTGAAAATCTGATGCTGCCTCTGATCTGACAGGAGGCAGAGCTCAGGCAGTAATGCTCGCCTGCTGCTCACCTCCTGCCATACGGCCAGCTTCCTAACAGGTCACAGATCAGTACTGGTCCTTGGCCTGGGGGTTGGGGACTCCTGTGTTAAAGCATGATACACTTAGAGAAATGTGTACATGAATTTCCCGAAGATAAACACCCAGAAAGAAATAGAAACAATGTAGAACATTTGACAAGGTTGCTTGTTATCCTTAACCAGGGAACATTCCAATTTTAGTATACGTTGCCGATGAAAGGAACACAAAATCTTTCAAGGATATCTTTCCAAACTAACAAAGAAGATATACTGCATTGAGTATAAGACATCATGAATTGTTTGTATCCCATTATAAGAGAAAGACAGAAAGAAAAAGAAAGAACTATCAATTAAACAATAGCACAATACCTCATTGACAGTCTTGTGTGATACGTGAATTGTCATAATCAGCTTCTTGATACTATGAAGTTTCCTTCATCTATTCTGAGATGTGCCAGTTTCTCCACCCTCCAGTCGCATTGCATGGTGTGTGAAGGCAATCTTTTTGCATTTTTTAATTTTCACTCACTTCCAGGTATCTTCTTTCTTGGGTCCCATGAAAAACTTGATCATTTCTTTTTAAGAAAATCTGGAATTGTAGTCATTCTTTCATTGAAGATTATTTGCTTCAGTAATATTACATTTGTGCTCTGCTGTTCTGTTTCCGTATCTTTCTGCATACATTATATTACTTTGTTTTAATGCTGGTTGTAGTGAAACCTTTTGGAAGATATTTTAAGTAACAATCTCAATGTGCTTAGTACCAGCAAAATGCACAACTCTATTTGAAATGACAACATTTCAACATTGAAGGAGTTCATGCATGCCCCAGTGTGTCCGGAATTGATAAGTTCTTGGTCTCACTGACTTCAAGGATGAAGACAGGGACCCTCGCGGTGAGTGGTACAGTTATTAAAGATGGCGCGTCTGGAGTTGTTTGTTTCTCCCAGTGGGTTCATGGTCTCACTGGCTTCAGGAGTGAAGCAGCAGACCTTTGCAGTGAGTGTTACAGCTCATGAAGGCAGCGTGGACCCAAAGAGTGAGCAGCAGCAAGATTTATTATAAAGACCTAAAGAACAAAGCTTCCACAACGTGGAAAGTGATCCCAGCAGTTGGCACTGCTGGCGCAGCAGCCTTTTATTCCCCACCCACATCCTGCTGATTGGTCCATTTTACAGAGAGCTGATTGGTCCGTTTTACAGAGAGCTGATTGGTCCATTTTGACAGAGTGCTGATTGGTGCCTTTACAATCCCTGAGCTAGACACAGAGTGCTGATTGGTGTATTTACAAACCCTGAGCTAGACAGAGTGCTGATTGGTGCGTTTACAATCCTTTAGCTAGACACAGAGGGCTAGACAGAAAAGTTCTTCAAGTCCCCACTAGGTTAGCTAGATGCAGAGTACTGATTGGTGTATTTACAAACCTTGAGCTAGTCAGAGCACTGATTGGTGTATTTACAAAGCTTGAGCTAGACACAGCGTGCTGATTGGTGTATTTACAATCCCTTAGCTAGATATAAAGGTTCTCCAAGTCCCCACTAGACTGAGGAGCCCAGCTGGCTTCACCTAGTGGATCCTGCACCAGGACTGCAGCCGGAGCTGCCCTCCAGTCCCGTGTGGTGCACCCGGACTCCTCAGCCTTTGGGTGGTTGATGGGACTGGGAGCTGCAGTGCAGGGGGCAGCACTAGTTAGGGAGGCTCGGGCCATGCAGGAGCCCACAGAAGAGGGGGCAGGCTTAGGCATGGCCTGCGGGGAGACACCTGAGGCCTGGAGAGAATTTGAGCACAGCGCCAGCAGGCCGGCACTGCTGGGGGACCCGGCGCACCCTCTGCAGCTGCTGGCCTGGGTGCTAAGCCCCTCACTGCCTGGGGCCAGCCACTCCGAGTGTGGGGTCCGCCGAGCCCATGCCCACCCAGAGCTCGTGCTGGCCTGTGAGCACCTGGTGCAGCCCTGGTTCCCACCTACACCTCTTCCTCCATACCTCCCTGAAAGTAGAGGGACCCGGCTCTGGCCTTAGCCAGCCCAGAGAGGGGCTCCCACAGTGCCATGGAGGGCTGAAGTGCTCCTCAAGTGCTGACAGAGTGTACATCGAGGCGGAGGAGGCGCGAAGTGCAGGACTGCTAGCATGTTGTCACCTCTCACCAGCGGTTAGAAGGACAACAGAGCCCATGTGAAAAAATGTCTTGGTTTTTGTTGGATCTGATCACGAGTACTGTAAGCAATCTTATGCAAGTATTAACTGAACATGTATACAATCTTATGCAAGTATTAAGTGAGAATGTATACAATTCTTATGCAAGTATTAATTGAAAAAAAGGTAGTTGTAGTCCTTTTCTAAAAAATTACCCAGTCTCTTTAGTTAAAATTTGGAAGCATGGCTGGGCACACTGGCTCAGGCCTGTAATCCTAGCAATTTGGGAGGCTGAGGCAGGCAGGTCTCTTGAGTCCAGGAGTTCGAGACCAGCTTGGGCAACATGGTAAAACCCCATCTCTACAAAACATACAAAAATTATCCAGGTGTGGTGGTGTGTACCTATGGTCCCAACTACTCAGGAAACCATGGTGGAAGAATCTCCTGAGCCTGGGAGGTTGGGGCTACAATGAGCCGAGATCGCACCACTACACTCCAGCCTGGGTGACAGAGTGAGAGTGAGACCCTGTCTCAAAAAAAAAAAAAAAAAGCAAATTGTCCTTAAAAAGAGGATATCAAATAGCAATATGAATGATAAAATATTGGGAAGCTATTGGAGCCAAAATGCCATTGATTCATGATTTAATATCTTACAACATTCTAAAAAATTCCAATCTTTCATAGCATATTAGCAAAGTTGTAGAATAGGTTACCATTACCAAAAATGTCACGGAAAAGCTCTCAAATCTGACTGGGAGAGCTAAGAGTTTTGTTTTTGTTTTTGTTTTTAAACTATCCTGCCAAAGAATAATATGGGTATAGAAGATACACAGTTTAAAATGTTTGAGACACTGTAAGTGCATGATTATGACTGTAAATTGCATTTAATTATGCTGCATATTACAGGATATTCCCCCCAACCTATGGAATATTACATTGGCACACAAGGCATCAAAGTCTTCTGTAATTCGATATTCCTCTAATTCCCAGTTGTGCAGAAAAATAAACAACATAACTGGATTTTACCTTTTAAGAAAAGGCATTTAAACTTATCTAAATATGTTAAAAACAAAACAAAATGGAATGAATCAGGTTTTCTTTCTTCTTATTTCTAGAGCTTGTAAGAAACTTGCCTTTACAAAATAGTTGACCGATAGGGAGATATGAGGACCCTGGAGAAAACTTGGTATACTCTATGATACTCATGATCAGACCTGGTTTCTTGCTTTCCTGCGTCATCATTCTGCAGAGAAATCTTCAGTTTCTTTGCTACCCATTGACCTCTTCCTTTTGCTCCTATTTCACTTTTGTTTATGCGCATTGTGAAGATTTATCCTTCTCTATTTTTTTATTTTTTGACTTTGTTACTTTTGTAGGAACAGGTCTGCTGGACCACTCTGCTGGTTCCTTGAGGGTTTCTTTACTGACCCTTAGGCTGAATCCGCCTTGCTCTTGCGCATTTTGGTGGTGCCTGTGGTGGGGAAGGGGCCCCTGGCTGCCTTTGGGCCATCACCCAGCAAGTGCTTTTGCATGGGTTGCCTGCTGCCGCCGCTCCTGCCGCTGGCCTGCTGGGGCCCGCAGCATCATTTTTCATGACTGCATAATAGCCCATCGCATGATTGTGCTGGACATAACATTTTACCAATCCTGTAGAGATGACGGACATTTAAGCCTTTTCTAGATTTTCATTGTTCATAAAAGTGAAGCCAAAACTATTTTTGTTCATATAATTATACTTTTTGTAGAACAATTTCCTTCAAATAAATTCCTGGAAGGGCTGTTAAGTCAAATATGCATATTTTATAGATTTTATGTGTATTGCCAAATCACTTTTTAAAAGGTACAGGTTTTCAGCTACTCATGGTGTATGAGAATGTGCAAATCCTGAATCCTTGAGAATACCTGAAAAAAGAAATCTTGGCCAAATGATCAGGGACAATTATATCTTATTTCTAAAATGCTTGCATTCTCTGTTACTGTTGAAGTTGGACAATATTTCATGTTTTTATTAGCTATTTGTGACCTGTGCATATTGCTTATTCATTTATTGAATATCAGTTAATTATTATTTTATTAATTAAAAACACTTCTTCCAATATATCAATGTTTTTGTTCTGCTTTGTGTATTGTAAATATATTTTAGCTTGTCATTTACCATTCTACTTTCTTACATTTTCAGTAACTTTTTTTGGTGTAAAGAGGATAGCTGTTGGGAGGTCGGATTTGTGGCAGGGCTGAATCTTGCATGGAGTTTGGCATGAAACAAAAGGAGGATTGACATGTGGGCACAATAGTATCTGTACCTCATTTTCTTTTTCTTGGTGCACAGACTAGAAATTGCAGAACTAGTATGAATAATAGAGGTGGAAGTAGGCTGTCTCTTCTTGTTCTCAATTGAATGTGGATATTTTTCATCATGCTAAAAATCTGTTTTTCTAGTGTTGATTCATAAAGAGGTTTTTCAATGAAAGATTCTGAATATTATCAAATATCTTTTCAGTACTGATTGAGATAATGGCATATTTCTGTGATTTGACCCATTTTTCTTAATATTTAATCATGCTTGCATTCCTGGACTAAAATCAACTTGGTAGTAAGTATTTTTAATATATATTTTACATTTGAATTACTACTGTGTTATGTGTGATTTTCACATTTATATTCTTAAGTGAGGTTAGTCTGTTTCTTTTTCTGTTCTTGTCAGATTTTGGGTTATTAACTGATTGTGTTTTGTTTGATCTTTTCTGTCTTATTTCATGGAATCTGTGTTTTCAACATCTAAAAAACTCCTCTTAATTTTTTATAATATTTTAAAAGTACACTCTTTATAAAGTTATAAAGTATAAACATAACCTGTAACTCAGCAATTCTACTGTTAGGTAGAAACTCAATTTCAGTTCTTAGCTGATTGCAATTCAGGTGGTTATAGCCTCATAATGAGGCCCATGTGTATCAGAAGACATATACAAGAATGTTCATGATTGCTAATAGCAAAGTATTGGGAACTACTTTAATGTTATTAGTCATAAAAGGAATCGATATATTGTATATGCAGTACTATACATCACCACAAATTAATCTCAAAAACAAAATAGTATGTAAACAAACACATAAAGAACAATATATAAAGTATCACCCAGTTTATATAAAAGCTCAAAGCAAGCAAAACTAAACACTATGTTGTTTGGAAATGTATTCACACGCGTGTGTAAGGAAATTACAAAGAAAAAGAAAGGACTACTTAGTGTAAAACTCTAGACAGTAGAGATGAAGGGAGGTGGTGTGACTGGGGGGGGGCACAGGGAGGAGCTTCGAAGTTCTCAGTAACTTTTCTTCCTTAAGTTAGGTCATGGATAAACTGGTGTTTAGCTCATCGTTATTCTGAACTGTTCATTTCTGTTACATATTCTCTTTCATGTCTTATTGTATTTGTTTCCCAGGGCTACCATAACAAATTGTCACAAACTGGGTGGTTTAAAACCACAGAAATTTATTCTCAAATTCTGGAGGCTAAATCAAAGTGCTGGCAGGACCTGGCTCCCTCCAAGGGCTCTAGAAACACGATTCCCTGCCTCTTCCAGCTTCTGGTGGCTCCGAGCAATCCTTGCCTGTGTCTGCACCCCTCCAGTCTTGGCCTCCCTCGCGGCCTCTCCTCCGTGTCAGTCTCTGTGTGTCTCTTCTGAGGAAGACACCAGCCACTGGGTTTAGGGCCCATCGTAACTGTCTATGACACCATCTTCATTTAATTATCCAAGTAAGGTCACATTCTGAGGTTCCTGGTAAATATACATTTATAAGGACATTATTTAACCCACCACACTAAGTATTTCATTTTTTAAGTAAATATTTTTTTTTAAAGAGGTGTGTAAAGATGTACAGAGTTTATAGAGTTTAAAGATTTAAAGAGATATATAGATATAAAGATTTTGTAGGTTAGGGATATAAGTTTTGGGAACAAATTTTCTGAAATTTTTGGAATGTTTCTCATTCTTAAAAAATATGTATATGTATATATATGTATGTGTGTGTGTATATATACATATACATATATATATATGATCTTTGTTTTTTTAGAAAAGCAGATTTTTCCTCTGCACCCTGAGTGTACTCTTTCCTTTTTCTCTGCTTCCACAACGTTTCCCCAGGTTCCAAGCTACTTTTCTTCTGTTCATTTGGCATGGAAGCATTGGAGAGCTGGTCAGGCCTGGCTTACCTGGGCACAGGTGTGGACTGGCTGTGGTTTCCCTCACTGTCTACCTGAATGCTGTCAGCATCCTCCCCTCAGATCTTAAGCACAGAGAATGAGTACCCGTGCACCTCACTTGGCTGATAGGGTGGCCCCATGTGAACTGTACTCAAATCTTCTCTCACTACGAGGATGGCTGAATAACTACATACAGTTACGGCGTTGGGTCATACCAATGAATCTGTCATTCTTCTTGTGTCAGCAACAGTAAATATACAATCGCAGTCTTCGCAGCACCCCTCTGCAATGGTTACTCCTGGCTCGGTCTCATTTCCAAATCTCTCCTCTAGGAAATGATAATTTACACTCGAGCTGGGGACCCATCCATCCTGGACCCCTGAGAACGCTGGGACCCAGGGTGGAAATACGGTAGTCTAGATTTTTACATTCTGCCTATTAAAAAATTTAAAAATATTCAAATAAGAGTTATGTAAATATTTGTCTTCATCATTTCGAAATTTCTTGGCCTCAGTTTTCAGAAGGCTTCATGGTTAAAGTTGGAACATAGTAGCAATTCTAAAATTGCTCTAAAGAGGTTTTCTTTAGGTATGAGGATGTGAAAGCTTATTATTGCGTTTAATTTTTGTCTTTATTTACTTTGGATATATATATTCCAACACACACATGTTCTTTTCTAGCTATTGAATTTAAAAATTTTCAATCTATGTCGTACAGCAGTAGTTTCTCATTTTCATTGCAGTGTATTTTGTATATTATTGTAGTATGGTTTGAATGTGTCCCCAAGGTTCATGCCTTGGAACTAATTTTTTTGGTGTTCCATACAAATTTATTGAATGAATACATAAATGGTCCAGCTGGAACATGATTTTGAAATCACGGTGAATGCCTCATCTAACCCCACCCACTCTCATTTAGCATGCAGTACTTACATTCCCAACAGCTTACGGTTTTCATGGACTTCCCGTTTCCAGGGATTGCCCATACCTGAAGAGGGATGCTTCCCCACCAAGGTCACACTCCCTATTCAGGGCCCACATCTCAATGACTGACCAACGCAGAGGTATAAACTGTGGCCCCTTCCCCCCAAAAAGGCCAATTCAGCAGAGTTATCATAGCTCGGAAGCCCTCAGTGGGATTGGCAGAGGCCTTTGTTGTGACTGCCTCAGAGCCCACTTCTCTTGCTGCTCAATCATGTTCCTCTTACCCACTCTGAGGTGTTATTCCCAAGAGCCCCAACATGAAATTCACTGAACACAACTCTCCATCTCAGAGTCTTGTCCCCAGAAACTCAACCTGCCACAGGGGTGCATAGCTTCCAGACTTAACATGATTTTTCATCTAGTTTCTAGGACAAAGGTCAGACTATGAGGTAGAATTACAAAGTAGAAGAAAGTGTCCAGGCCAGGCGCAATGGCTCATGCCTGTAATCCCAGCACTCTGGGAGGCCGAGGCAGGTGGATCATCTGAGGTCAAGAGTTCAAGACAAGCCTGGCCAATATGGAGAAACCCCATCTCTACTAAAAATACAAAAATTAGCCGGGTGTGGTGATGGGCACTTGTAATCCTAGCTACTCAGGAGGCTGAGGCAGGAATTCAGTCTGAGGGGTTCAATTTCTTGAACCCCAGAGGTGGAGGTTGCAATGAGCCAAGAGCAAAACTCTGTCTCAAAAAAAAAGGGGGTCCATTGATTGGTACCATTCTATTTTTGTGCTTCTCATCCATTTACTGTCATTTTTTCACCCAACCTAGAATACCAACATCTTCCTACTATCCAGATAGCCCCAGTCCATCAAGGCACCTAGAGTCAGTTTTCCCACAATGCCACAGACTCTCCTATGTTATAAGTGTTAAAAAGGCAATCAGATTCAACTCCTTCATGCTAACATGCTAGTGAAACCCACTCCCTTTCATTTTCCCATGGAATCTAAGGAAGTAGGAATTGAATGAGTTCGATAGAAAGTGGAATGTCTTTCCTAATCCCATGATAGAAACAAAGATGTTGGGTCACCTAGAATCAGGAAGATTTTAAAAGAACCTCACTGTGGCCTTTCTTCCCCAGCCTTATGTGACACTGACCAACCCATTCCTTATCTCAGCTTCTCCACCTCAGTTCTATTCTTTTGGGTTTGGAATGATGGTAGAAACAGTGACAAGGGCAAATATGTTTTCCAAGGTAAGACCAAACCATTCATTCCAGAAATACTTGGGTGTATACTATGTGTCAATCTCCATCCTAAGTACTGGTGAGGAGATCACAGTGGCAACAATCAACAAAGCCCTAAGGAAGAGATAGAGTGTGGTTGAGGACAGAATTAAGGCTGCGAGCCTCAGGAGTCATGTCCTGAAATGGGCTATTGAAGTGATAACAGGTGCTATAGGATCAGCCAGCAGGGTCACCTAATCCAGCTTTGGGTAAGAGAAGTTTCTCAATTAAAAAAAAAAAAGTTCTTTTTTTCATCACAATTCAGTCTTTTTTTTCTCATATGCATTTGCAAAATAATATTTACCTTTTTATGTGTGATATATGTTAATGCTTTCTATTTTTTATTTAACGTATATTGGTTGTGGCCAGACACGGTGGCTCACGCCTGTAATCCCAGCACTTTGGGAGGCCGAGGCAGGCAGATCACCTGAGGTCAGGAATTTGAGACCAGCTTGGCCAACATGGCAAAACCCTATTTCTAATAAAAATACAAAAAAAAATTAGCTGAGCGTGGTGTTGCGCTCCTGTAATCACAGCTACTTGAGAGGCTGAGGCAGGAGAATTGCTTTAACCCAGGTGGCGGAGGTTGCAGTGAGCAGAGATCACACCACTACACTCCAGCCTGGGTGACAGTGACAAAGTAAGACTCTGTCTCCAAATATATATATATATATATATTTGAATCAAAAAATTAAGTAAATCTCAACATATATATGTTGAGTTTATATACATATATTTGTGTGTGTGTCTGTGTGTTGAGATTTGCTTAATTTTGTGATTCATTAAAGGATTGTAATCCATAGTTTTAAATAGTCTTTCCTCTGTTCTAGCCTTTGGACTGGGAAAAGGCCCTACAGGTAACAATTCAATAAAATGTAGAGAATTGTTGATGGAACATTCATTTGTTCTTCAGAATACTATCCTATTACACCGTTTAACGTTTAGAAAAGGATGAGAAATTTTTGAAAATGATTTCCATAAAATGATGTAGCTTAATCACACTCGATGCCTCAGTTTATTAGAAGAGGTGAGACATTTTTACTGAACTGATGATGGTTTACAAACAATACTTTCTCACATGGCAGTGTGAAAAATATTTCCTGAAAATTAAGAAAAAATGGTAAAAGTTATATTAGTCAACTGTTGCTGTGATAATACTGTGTGACAACTCTGGAATCTTAGTGACTTACAACAACAAACATTAGTTTTTTAAATCTGCAGGGTGACTGGAATGGTTTGGCTTTAGGCTGTGGCTTAGGCTTTCTGGGGAGGTCATGAAAGGCCTCTGCTCTGTAGTAGCACACTCTTACTTCATCTGCATCCCAATGGCCACGGCAAGTCCAGTGGCTGAGTACAGCATCAATGGGCGGGAACCAAACTGCTGAGAACAATAGGAAGGGTGAGGAAGGAAGAATCCTGAGCCAATAATACATTCTATTGCACCAGTTGGTAGTTCCAGAACCCTGTCTCTGTTTCATTCACTCATTTCTGAATTATGACAATCACTGCTCAAAATAAGGAATTGGCTTTTTCTTTCATTACAAAACATTGTTCCCTGGTAAAAATAATTCTTTTTTTTTTTTTAAAGGGTTGCATTTGCACTGTACAGCATATTTAGTTGAAAATTGTACAAAAAGAAACGTTAAATATTTAGTCAAGCTACCTAGGGAAATGTATCCTTTTGATAATTTTGTATATTGCATTTTGTAGCATCAGTGTGTGCTTCACATCTTGTAGTAAATAACCAGCTGTGGATGAACTCAGAAAAACATGACAGCACTCACTTAGGAAAAAAGCACCTCTTTCTTAATTCCTTTATGATGAAGCTCTTGCTTTGACTATATCATTTCTTTCCCCTTGGAGTCAGCCCAGTTATTTAATTCATAGAAGCTCCAAAATTGCTGAAATTATTTTATTCTCATGTTTTGATTCCTGTTCTGAATGCAGCTGTAGAAAAATGTTTCAGAGTAATGAACAATGTGTAAGTGAATAAATGAAGCTGCCTGGTGAGGGAAATCAGTTCAAAGCCAATTTTGTTTCCTCTTCAGTGCTCTATACCAGGGTTTGGCAAACCATGGCCCATGGCCCAAGTGTGGCCCATCACTTAGTTTTGTAAATAAAGTTTATATATTATCTATGATTGCTTTTGTGCTCTAACAGCAGGATTGAGTGCTTTTAACAAAGATCATATGGTCCAGAAAGGCTAAAATATTTACTATGTGGTCCTTTATAGAAAAATTTGTTGTCTTGGATTCAGAGGAACGTGGCAGATGGGAGGCAGGACTAGATTGCATCTCTGGACAGAGGAGTGGGCGGGGACTCGCATTGTGAATTTTAGGTCCAGATCACTGCAAGAACAAACCAGCAATCCAGAGAGGACCCACAGACCCTCTGAAGGAAGCGGACTGCTCCTGCAGGACCGGGGAGATACCCCAAATACTGTGAGTGCCCCAAATGCAGAAGTGGGAAAGGGAGACCCTCCTCGTCCGAACACACATCCCAACTGGAGAAGCTGAAGGTCTGTTTGAGGGAGAAGTTTCTGACTTTACCTGGAGCTGTGTTGTTAGAGAACCCACCAAAATACAGGGGTGGAGGAAGCAGCAGAAAGGCCCTGGGAGCTCACTGGGTCCCCAAGAAGCCCAATCCTGCCGGGCACCAGAGGGATCCATTGGGAGGGTGGCCAGAGGAGCAGGGGGTACAACTCTACAGGGAGAAGGAATTCCTTAGCTGAACTTTGTAACAATTTCAATGGAGTGAGAAGCCTCCAGGCCAGAACTTGGGGGAGGGAGCCAGTTGGTAGTGCAGACTTCACAGGAAGGGGAAGAAGCCCCCTTCTTTTGCAGCTGGGAGGTGAATAGCCTCAGGCAAGTTCTCAAGCCCATCTTATCCTCCATGTGGAAACAGACTCGGGGCTATTGGGGCAGTGGGGGGTGGGGTGCACTTGGTGTTGAGGCATGGAGGAAGTGAGACAGGTCCTTCAGTTTGCATGGGAGCTGGGTGAGGCCTGTGGCTGCCGGCTTTCCCACTTTCCTGACAATCTGCATGACTCAGCAACAGCAGTCATAATCCTCCTAGGTACACAACTCCAGTGACCTGGGAATCTCACACCCATCCCCCACAGCAGCCACAACAAGACCCACCCAAGGAGAGTCTGAGCTCAGACACGCCTAGCCCCACCCCCACCTGATGGTCCTTCCCTACCCACACTGGTAGCGGAAGACAAAGGACATATAATCTTGGGAGTTCTAGGGCCCCACCTACCGCTGGTCCCTCTCCACACTACTACAGCTGATGCTTTCTGGAGAGTGCCACCTTTTGGCAGAAGGCCAACCAGCACAAAAACAGGGCATTAAACCACCAAAGCTAAGGACCCTCATGGAGTCCACTGCAGCCTACACCACCTCCACCAGAACAGGTACGTGTATCCATGGCTGAGAGACCCATAGATGGTTCACATCACAGGACTCTGCAGACATCCCCCAGTACCGGCCCAGAGCCAGGTAGTCTTGTTGGGTAGCTAGACTGAGAAGAGAGACAACAGTCCCTGCAGTTCAGCTCACAGGAAGCCACATCCGTAAGAAAAGGGGGAGAGTAATAAATCAAGGGAACACCCCATGGGACAAAAGAATCTGAACAACAGCCTTCAGCCCTAGACCTTCCCTCTAACAGAGCCTACCCAAATGAGAAGTAACCAGAAAACCAACTCCGGTAATATGATAAAACAAGGCTCTTCAACATTCAAACAGGGAGAAGGAATTCTTTAGCTGAACTTTTTAACAATTTGAACGGGGTCAGAAGCCTCCAGGCCAGAACTTGTGGGAGGAAGCCAGTTGGTAGTGCAGACTTCACAGGAAGGGGAAGAACTAAAGCCCCTTTCTTTCGCAGCTGGGAGGTGAATAGCGTGGAAACAAAAAATCACACAAGTTCACCAGCAACAGATCGAAACCAAAAAGGACTCCCTGATTTGCCTGTAAAAGAATTCAGGAGGTTAGTTATTAAACTTATCAGGGAGGGACCAGAGAAAGGCAAAGCCCAATGCAAGGAAATCAAAAAAATAATATAAGAAGTGAAGGGATAAATATTCAATGAAATAGATAGCTTAAAGAAAAAACAATATAAAAATCAGGAAACTTTGGACACACTTTTAGAAATGTGAAATACTCTGGGAAGTCGCAGCAATAGAATTGAACAAGTAAAAGAAAGAAATTCAGAGCTTGAAGACAGGGTCTTTGAATTAACCCAGTCCAACAAAAGAAAAAAGAATAAGAAAATATGAACAAAGCCTCCAAAAAGACTGTGATTATGTTAAATGACCGAACCTAAGAATAATCAGTGTACCTGAAAAAGAAGAGAATTCTAAAATCCTGGAAAACATATTTGGGGGAATAATGGAGGGAAACGTCCCCAGTCTTGTGAGAGACCTAGACATCCAAATGCAAGAAGCACAAAGAACACTTGGGAAATTCATCGTAAAAGATCTTCACATAGACACCTTGTCTTTAGGTTATCCAAAGTTAAGACAAAGGAAAGAAGAGCTGCGAGACAGAAGCACCAGGTAACCTATAAAGGAAAACCTATCAGATTAACAGCAGATTTCTCAGCAGAAACTCTATAAGCTAGAAGGGATTGGGAACCTGTCTTCAGCCTCCTCAAACAAAACAATTATCAGCCAAGAAACTTGTATCCAGTGAAACGAAGCATCATATATGAAGGAAAGGTACAGTCATTTTCAGACAAACAAATGCAGAGAGAGTTTGCCATTAACTAAACAACCACTATAAGAACTGCTAAAAGGAGCTCTAAATCTTGAAACAAGTCCTGAAAACACATCAAAACAGAACCTCTTCAAAGCATGAATCCCACAGGACCTATACAACAAGCATACAAGTTAAAAAGCAAAAACAAAAAACAAAACTCAAAGTACACAGGCAACAAAGAGCATGACAAAAGCAGCAGTACCTCAAATTTCAATACTAACATTGAATATAAATGGCCTAAATGCTCCACTTAAAAGATACAGAACCACAGAATGGATAAGAACTCACCAACCATCTGCTGCCTTCAGGAGATTCAACTAACACGTAAGGACTCACATAAAGTAAAGAGGTGAAAAAGGCATTTCATGCAAATGGACACCAAAAGCGAGCAGGGGTAGCTATTCTTATATCAGACAAAACAAAGTTTAAAGCAACAGCTGTTAAAAGAGATAAGGAGGAACAACATATAATGGTAAAAGGCCTTGTCCAACAGGAAAATAGCACAATCCTAAACATATATTCACCTAACACTGGAGCTCCCAAATTTATAAAACAGTTGCTAATAGAGCTAAGAAACGAGATAGACAGCAACATAATAAGAATGGAGGGCTTCAATACTCCATGACAGCACTAGACAGGTCATCAAGACAGAAAGTCAACAAAGAAACAGTGGATTTTTTTTTTTTTTTTTTTTTTTTGAGACGGAATCTCGCTCTGTCGCCCAGGCTGGAGTGCTGTGGCCGGATCTCGGCTCATTGCAAGCTCCGCCTCCCGGGTTCACGCCATTCTCCTGCCTCAGCCTCCCGGGTAGCTGGGACCACAGGCGCCACCACCTCGCCCGGCTAGTGTTTTGTAGTTTTTAGTAGAGACGGGGTTTCACCGTGTTAGCCAGGATGGTCTCGATCTCCTGACCTTGTGATCCGCCCGTCTCGGCCTCCCAAAGTGCTGGGATTACAGGCTTGAGCCACCGCGCCCGGCCGAAACAATGGATTTAAACCATACCTTGGAACAAATGGACTTAACATATATATACAGAACATTTCATCCAACAACTGCAGAATACACATTCTATTCAACAGCACATAGAACTTTCTCCAAGATAGACCATATGATAGACCATAAAATGAGCCTCAGTAAATTTAAGAAAATTAAAATTATATCAAGCACTCTCTCAGACCACAGTAGAATAAAACTGGAAATTAACTCCAAAAGGAACCTTCGAAACCATGCAAATACATGGAAATTAAATAACCTGCTCCTGAATGAACATTGGGTCAAAAACAAAATCAAGATGGAAATTAAAAAATTATTTGAACTGAATGACAATAATGACACAGCCTATCAAAACCTCTGGGATACAGCAAAGGTGGTGGTAAGAGGAAAGTTCATAGCCCTGAACGCCTACATCAAAAAGTCTGAAAGAGCACAAAGAATCTAAGGTCACACCTCAAGGACCTAGAGAAACAAGAACAAACCAAATCCAAACCTAGCAGAAGAAAGGAAATAACCAGGATCAGAGCAGAACTAAATGAAATAGAAACAAACAAACAAAAGATACAAACGATAAATGAAACAAAAAGCTGGTTCTTTGAAGAGATAAATAAAATTGATAGACCATTAGCAAGATTAACCAAGAAAAGAAGAGAGAAAATCCAAATAACCTCACCAAGAAACTAAACAGGAGATACTATGACTGACACCACTGAAATACAAAAAATCACTCAAAGCTACTAGGAACACCTTTATGCACATAAACTAGAAAACTTAGAAGAGATGGATAAATTCCTGGAAAAATACAACCCTCCTAGCTTGAATCAGGAAGAATTAGATACCATGAACAGACCAATAACAAGCAGAGAGATTGAAATGGTTATTAAAACAGTACCAACAAAAAAGTCAAGGACCAGATGGATTCACAGCAGAATTCTACCAGACATTCAGTCAAAAGAATTGGTACCAATCCTTTTGACACTGTTTCACAAGATAGAGAAGGAACCCTCCCTAATTCATTCTGTGAAGCCAGTATTACCCTAATACCAAAACCAGGAAAGGACATAACCAAAAAAGAAGACTACAGACTGATATCTTTTATGAACATAGATGCTAAAATCCTTAACAAAATACTAGCTAACCAAATCCAACAACATATCAAAAAGATAATTCACCATGATCAAGTGGGTTTCATACCAGGGATGTAGGGATGGTTTAACAAATGCAAATCAATAAATGTAATACACCACATAAACAGAATTAAAAACAAAAATCACATGATCATTTCAATAGATGCAGAAAAAGCATTTGACAAAATCCGGCATCCCTTTATGATGAAAACTTTCAGCAAAATTGGCATACAAGGGATACATACCTTAACGTAATAAAAGCCATCTGTGACCAACCCATAGCCAACATATTACTGAATGGGGAAAAGTTGAAAACATTCCCTCTGAGAACTGGAACAAGACAAGGATGCCCACTCTTTTTTTTTTTTTGAGACGGAGTCTCGCT
>NW_012115666.1:2339023-2348398 GCF_000951035.1 Colobus angolensis palliatus
CCCGGCCAAGGATGCCCACTCTTACCACTCCTCTTCAACACAGTATTGGAAGACCTAGCCAGGGCAATCAGACAAGAGATTGAAATAAAGGGCATCCAAATCAGTAAACAGGAAGTCAAACTGTCCCTGTTTGCTGACGATATGATTGTTTACCTTGAAAACCATAAGGACTCCTCTAGAAAGCTCCTAGAGCTGATAACAGAATTCAACAAAGTTTCCAGATACAAGATTAATGTACATAAATCACTAGCTCTTCTATACATCAACAGAGACTAGAGAATCAAATCAAGAACTCAACCCCTTTTACAATAGCTGCCAAAAAAACTAAAATACTTCGGAATATACCTAACAAAGGAATTGAAAGACCTCTACAAGGAAAACTACAAAACAATGCTGAAAGAAATCATAGATGACACAAACAAATGGAACATGCTCATGGATGGGTAAAATCAATGTGAAAATGACCATATTGCCAAATGCAATCTATAAATTCAATGCAATCCTCATCAGAACACCACCATCGTTCTTCACAGGATTAGAAAAAAAATTACAAAATTTATATGGAACAAAAAAAGAGCCTGCATAGCCAAAGCAAGACTAAGCAAAAAGAACAAATCTGGAGGCATCTCACTACCTGATTTCAAACTATACTATAAGGCCATAGTCATCAAAATAGCATGGTACTGGTATAAAAACAGGCACATAGACCAATGGAACAGAATAGGGAACCCAGAAATAAACTCAAATACTTACAGCCAACTGATCTTTGACAAAGCAAAGGAAAACATAAAGTGGGGAAAGGATACCCTTTTCAACAAATGGTGCTGGGATAATTGGCTAGCCACATTCAGGAGAATGGAACTGGATCCTTATCTCTCACCTTATACAAAGATCAACTGAAGATGGATTAAAGACTTAAACCTGAGACCTGAAACTATAAAAATTCTAGAAGATAACCTTGGAAAAACCTTTCTAGACATTGGCTTAGGCAAGGATTTCATGACCAAGAACCCAAAGGCAAATGGATTAAAAACAACAATAAATAGCTGGGACCTAATTAAACTAAAGAATTTTTGCATGGCAAAAAGAACAGTCAGCAGGGTAAACAGACAACCCACAGAGTGGGAGAAAAATCTTCACAATCTATATATCTGACAAAGGACTAAAATCCAGAATCTACAGCAAACTCAAATCAGTAACAAAAAACAAGCCCATCAAAAAGTGGGCTAAGGACATGAATAGACAGTTCTCAAGAGAAGATATGCAAATGGCCAACAAACATATGAAAAAATGCTCAACATCACTAATGATCAGGGAAATGCAAATCAAAACCACAATGTGATACCACCTTACTCCTGCAAGAATGGCCGCCATCATCATCATCATCATCATCATCATCATCATCATCATCATCATCATCAAACAGTAGATGTTGGTGTGAATGCAGTGAACAGGGAACACTTCTACACTGCTGGTGGGATTGTAAACTAGTACAGCCACTATGGAAAACAGTTGTGGAGATTCCTTAAAGAACTAAAAGTAGAACTACCGTTAGATCCAGCAATGCCACTACTGAGTATCTACCCAGAGGAAAAGAAATCATTATTCAAAAAACATACTTGCACACACATGTTTGTAGTAGCACAATTCACAATTGCAAAATCATGGAACCAACTCACATGCTCATCAATCAATGAGTGGATAAACTGTGGTATATATATATGATGGAATACTACACAGCAATAAAAAGGAATGAACTAACAGAATTTGCAGTGACCTGGATGAGATTGGAGACTATTATTCTAAGTGATATAACTCAGGAATGGAAAAACCAAACATAGTATGTTCTCACTGATATGTGGGAGCTGAGCTATGAGGATACAAAGGCAGAAGAACGACACAATGAACTTTGGGGACTTGAGGGAAAGAGTGGGAGGTGAGTGAAGGATAAAAGACAATATATATGGTGCAGTGTATACTGTTCAGGTGATGGGTGCACCAAAATCTCACAAATCACCTCTAAAGAACTTAGTCATGTAACTAAATACCACCTGTACCGCAATAACTTATGGAAAAATAAAAAAAGAAAAAATTACCATCTCTTGCTCTATGTAGTTATTATTTAACAAAAGAATTGTTTCAAAAATGCAAATGTTATCAAATGTGAATACTTATAATTTCTTAAAAAGTGAAATGCATATTTTCTATCCTCACATCCACTAGGAGATTATATTTTGATTAAGGAAGATCTGGCAACCCTAGCTTAGGAGATATGAATGCAAGTTAGCATGGGCTAGGTTATGCTGCAGTAACAAACAACCCCAGCTCTCAGTGCCTTAACACGATAGGTTTATTTCTCACTCCTGCTGAGTGTCCATCATAGGTGAGCAGGGTCACTCCAAGACCCAGGTGGTTGGAGCAGCTGCAATCTGGAGAGTATCTGATCATCTTAGCAGAGGGAAAAGAGTGAAGGTACTCATGCACTGGTGTTAAAGCTTCTTTCCAGAAGTGACACATACCACTTTTCTTTGGCCAAAGCAAGGTATATGGTTATACTTAATCTTAAGGTGGTGAGAAGTTTAATTCTGTCATATGCTCAGGGGAGAGAGAGAGAGAGAGAGAGAGAGAGAGAGAGAGAGAGAGAGATATTTGGTAGATAGCACTAATTACTACTAAAGTAAGAAACAAACAATGGCCATTTCAGAAAGTGACTTCATTACAGCAGGAGAGTGGCCACAGCTTCACAGGCAGCAAAGCCTGTAATGTCTCTGAGATGGAGATTTGCAGTGATGGGAAGTGGTACAGAAATCCCTTTTAACTTCCTTTCTCTGCTTCTGTTCCAGGGCTTCGTCTGCAACAGATGCTCTGGTTGGGATAAATTCCTCCTGGAGAATGTTAGATTATTAATTTTCTGTTTTCAGTGTTACTGTAACTTTGGATCTTTTGGCTTTCATAGGTATTTGATTTATTGGTTGGGACCGTTAGATCTAATCACTAGCTGGTTTCCAACCTAACTTGGAAATTCTGCTACTTCTTTTTTTTAAGTGAACATTAAGCCAAACTAAAAATATTTTAAAGGGCGTAAAAAAAGCAAACCAACAAAATCTACTACCTAGTGGCTAATTTTCAAGCTGGTACCACAAATGAAGCTTTTTGCTGATTTTTTTAATCCCTAACTATCATTTATGGATAGAGACAGTGCATCAAAACTGCTGGAAATGGAAACTAAACACAAGTCAATCTGCTTTTTCAATTACTTGGAACCTCTGCTTTAAAAGCATTTTGTTTTGTTTTTTTGTCTCTAACCTTCTAAATGGTTCTGGAGGGAGTACAGCCATGATGGACATAATGGGTGCATCCAAGATCACCACAGAGGGAAGGGGACTGAGGTGGGGCTTCAGCCTAGGGGAGGGGATGGAAAGTTGTTGAGATTACCTTAACCATTTTTGATGATGGGAGCCAATAAGAGTCCATGGAAAGAGGCTGTGACAACTGAAATGCCTATATTTTTTGTATTTCTGTGCCTACTTGTCATTTACTGTTTTTTTTTTTTTTAAAAACCTGATTGATTTCTAGAAAGTTCTGATTGATTTCTAGAAAGTTCCACGGGTATTTATGTGCAAATCTCCTTTTCTTTTCCTCCTTTTTTTTTTCTTGAGGCAGAATCTCTGTTACCCAGGCTGGAGTGCAGTGGCTGATCTCACTGCAACTTCCGTATCCCAGATTTAAGTGATTCTCGTGCCTCAGCCTCATGAGTAGCTGGTATTACAGGCACACACCACCACACCCAGCTAATTTTTTGTATTTTTAGTAGAGAACAGGGTTTCACCATGTTGGCCAGGCTCGCCTTGAACTCCTTCTTGATGATAGAATTGACAATTGAGGCTCAAACACAAAATCATGTCAGCACCAGGCCAGTCAGAACCCACCTGAGAAAAGCCAAGATTCTAACATCAGGAAATCAGGAGTAAACCACACGATGAGCTGCAGGGGCGGGGACAGAAATTTTTGATGGTTGTGCCTGGCACATAACAGACACTCAAAAAATATCTTCTGAATAGACAAGCATCAAAGTGCAAGGTGGGAGTGAAGTTGGAATGGAAGAGCGAGGAGATCTAGGAAAAGAGTTGCGGGGTGAAGAAGGACTCCCGAGTGTTTACTGTCAATACAGAGTATTGAAACTAAAAGAAGTCCAGAGAGGAGGTGTCTGCAGCTAGCCTGTGTGTCTTGGACTCAAAGAGTGTCAGGTGGGCTTCAAAGGCCAGAGGCAAGGCAGATAAAACAAATTTTTAAAAACTGAAGTGAGAAGAAACAGATTTTATTTTGAGAATTTATACACTGGGAGTAGGCAGCACTGATGTGAAGTGAAAAAGGATTTTTTTTTTTTTTAATGTCATGCCTTCATTTGTACACCACCTACAGCTTCAAAATCCTTTTATATGTATCCGTCTAATCCTTAAGGTGGGCATGAACCTCTTCTGGCGGTCGGCAAGGATGGGAAAGATTACATGATTTCAGGTCTCACAGAGAAAGTGCTGGAGCTGTAGCTTGAATTCTAAGCTTTTACTTCAAATCCACAATGCCATGCCTCACTCCAGTGAAGGACGGACTCCTGTTCTGTCTCCTAAAACCCACACAGCTCGCCTGGGTAAGTCTCTAGTGAAGTGTGCCGAAGTGAGTTCCTCGTTAGTGAGCTCTGTTTTTCTCCTGGGGCTCCGTCGATAAAGGAGCAGTTCGGGGACTGCTGTTCTATGATCTGAGGCATAACAGCAAGGATGTTCTGGTTTTTCTAAAGGGAGCCACTTATGGGAAAGTAGAGATGGTTTAGCAACAGCTGTGAAATACGGTTTCATGATGAATACTTCGGGATGGAATGAATATGTTTAGTATTTTTGTTTTTCTCACTCTTGAGAAGAGGTGAAGAAAGACGGTGGGAGGTGAGGTCCTAGGTGCACAGGGGATGTTGAGAACTGATCTAAAATCCATCCTGGCCAATATGACCTTGGTGGCAATTTGAGTGCAGTATAATCGAGACAGTAGCTACAGGGCCGGTGTTCCCTGGCAGGGGATGCATTTTTAAATTATCGTGGGTGACTGATTTGACCTGCCTTTGCTGGTCCTTAGTTGTTGAACAGTGAGGGTGGAGATGAGGATTTTCATCAAACCTTCAGGGACTTACCTGTTCTGAAATGTGTGAGCACTCAGGTACTCTCTCCTCCTGGATACATGTGACTGAATTTGGGCTCAATTGTTAAGAGGCCTCTTTCTTGTGTCTGTTTTAAAATTTATGGAGGGAGCTAAAACAGGGAAAAACACCCTATTTTTGGTATAAAGGCTTTCCTTTATATCCCTCTTTCAACTTCCCTGCCCTCTGAATCATCTAGAAGACAAGACTTTCGAGCCTCATGAAGCCAGCTTTGTCTGAGAGCACAGACAGGGAAAGGCCCTGGGAATGTTTGAGGGGATAAGGCCACAAGAGGATGGCAGCTGGTGCTTTTTTCACAATTTTGCTTGCATCCTCTGGTCATTTTTATTCACTTTTGTTATTTTGTCATTTTTGCACAGTGATGAGTGTACGACCAGCAAGGAGGTGTTGCAGTCGTGTGGGTCCTGGCTGGAGCGCCCCACCAGGAGTGGAGTGCCCTACTTGAAGATTAGGGAGAGGCAGGTTTCTTCTCAAGTGAGAGTCCCTTGGTCAACAGGTCCTAGAAAATAAGGACCAATTAGGTAAGCCTGTAGGTGTGCTTCTGCGACACTGATACACTATCTGTAAAACACTGACAGTTACACAGGGCAAGATAAACTTTTAAAAATACAAATTGAGGTCAGGTGCAGTGGTTCACGCCTGTAATTCCAGTACTTTGGGAGGCTGAGGCAGGCAGATCACTTGAGGTCGGAAGTTCGAGACCAGCCTGGCTAACGTGGTGAAACCCCATCTCTACTAAAAATACAAAAATTAGCTAGGCATAGTGGTGTGTGCCTGTAGCCCCAACTACTTGGAGTGCTGAGACACAAAAATCACTTCAACCCGGGAGGCAGAGGTTGCAAGTGAGCTGAGATCATGCCACTGCATGCCAGCATGGGTGGCAGAGGGAGACTGTATCTCAAAAAAAAAAAAAAGTGTAAGTTCTTCCATATTTTATGGGCCTACAGAGTGCATGCCATGAAACTCACTCAGGTGGAATGGATTCTGCTCAGGAAAACAGAGAGTTTTTATTTCAATTAGGATATGATGTAAAAATCGCACAGATAGTAGAAAATGCAATTATACACATATATGCTTCCATTGAAGACTTTCTTTCCCAAATGTAAAGGTCATAACTAACTCACTTTACATGTTATTTTCCTATGTTCCCTCCCCCTTCCACACTTATATATGGGTGATCTGAATTCTGTCTGGATATTTCTGATGACAACATCGTCTCTTCCTGATCAACCCATATTATTGCTTCTGGTATCCACTATGCTTTGCATGTGTCCTAAGACATAGGGAATTTTCTTTGTAATGAATGATTAACTTTTGTTCATTGTTTTCTGTTCACTGGAATTACATGTGGAGTATTCATAAATGAAGATCACCTCTGTTTCTCTAGGATAACATGTGGGTCAGAGATCTTAGCTGAAAGCCCTAGAAGCCATCTCTGGCTGATGTAAGCAGAGGGATATTGGGCAGATCACAGAATTGTCTTAACTAGAGTGGGTCCATGAGCCTGACCTGAAAAAATTTAGACAGCAAGTCAAAGGGAAAGCGAAAGCTTCAAAGAGGTACAACGTGTTTTGTTTTGTTTTATTTTATTTTGTCTCGTCTCGTCTTGTCTCATCTCATCTCATCTCATCTCATCTCATCTCATCTCATCTCATCTCATCTCATCTCACCTTATCCTTTGTGGAATGGGGCCTCACTCTGTCGCCTAGGCTGGAGTGCAGTAGAGTGATCATGGCTCACTGTAGCCTTGACTTCCCAGGCTCAAGTGATCTTCCCTGCTCACCCTCCTGAGTAGCTGGGACTATAGGTGCACACCACCATGCCCGGCTAATTTTTGCATTTTTGTATTTTTTGTAGAGATGGGGTTTAGCCACGTTGGCCAGGCTAGTCAGGAACTCTTAAGTTCAAGTGATCCACCCACCTCAGCCTCCCAAAGTGCTGGGATTACAGGCATGAGCACCACGCCTGGCCCTGTGTTGATTTTTGCAAGAGTTTTCCTTCTCTCATTGGTTTAGTGAGTGATTAATTTTTTAGGCATGATTTTGTACTTGCTGGGAATCCATGTTCTCCAGAAAATGTGGGATAAATTCATTTCTGCTTGACACCTTTGGCTTCTCTTAGTCTAATAATGAAGGGATGAAGCTAGCTAGGGCTCCCATAATTGGTGCTCTGTGAATATTAAATTCTTCCTGATGACATGTACCTTTTTGTTCTTGTCCTCAAGTGTGTATAGGAAAGGTGAAGACTCTGCATTCATTTTTCATTGCAGCTGTAACAAATCACCAATAATTTAGCAGCTTAAACACAAATTATCTTACAATTCTGTAGGCCAAAAGTCTGACACAGATCTCAGCAGGCTACAATCAGGTGTCACAGGGCTGCGCTCCTTTCTGTTGGCTCCAGGAGAGCCTGGATCTCTGTTCCCCTGCTGGCTATCAGTTGAAGGCTACTCCTAGCTTCTAGAAGCTACTTGAATTCCATGGCTTGTAGCCTTTTCCTCCGTTTTCAAAGTCGGCATTGGTGGGCTGACTCCCTCTCATGCTTTGAATCTGTCTTGATTATTTACTCTTGTTTCTGACCAAAGCCAGGAAAGATTCCCCAATTTTAAGGACTCCTATGATTAGATTGGGCCCGCCTGGATCATCTAGGATGATCTCCCACCCCAAGATTTATGCCTTCAATTATATCTGCAAAGTCCCTCTTGCCCCAGGTTCCAGAGATCAGGGTGTGACATCCTTGGGAGGGGGAGGATTATTCTGCTGGCCAAAGACTCTACTGGGGTTAATTCTGAAAATCATTGGTACGTGTATCTATAAATTTTCTTCACCCTTGAGCAGGCAGATGTGCTGCCTTCGAAAGTGCTTAGGTGTTATAGTCACCTGTCCCGAGCCCCGAGCTCTCGGGAGCCGGCCTGTGCACAGCACGTGGAGCCAGCCTGTTCTTAAGGTCTGCTCTTGTTATCTATTAAGCAAAGGAGCCAATAACCAGGACAGTTAGGGTGGAATCTCGCTCTGGTCCATAGAGTCCTCTTTATTTCTACATAAAATCCTATGAAATACTTTCTTGAGTGTTTGATGCTTTTCTGATTTGAAGATGCAACCTTCTTGGGGCAAGGCCAGCATTTCTTGGACGGGGCTCACATGTCTGTTCTTTGGAGCTGTGGGCAAAGAGCCTATCTCTTCAGGGAACGTAAGCAGGTAGAAATGTTTGCTGGGGCTCTGAAAATTGAGTGAGCAGAGCCACGTGAGTGAGTGCTCAGTGACAGCTGATCTTTGGCTGTTTCCCAGAATATTTCTACCTGTTGTGAAAACCAGTCATTGGTGTTTGGAGAATGACTGTTGCCATGGATACCTGGTTGTTCTAATCGGTCCCACAAGCTACCTGTTTGTAGGAATAGATCTTCTCCTGCCCCAGCCGTATGGCTCTGCTGCCCTGCCCACGTGGGCACACCTGATTATCAGAGCATAAGCAGCTGATGAAGCTGGACTAATGCATCTGTTCCTGGGTGTCTCCTGACTTTGCACCAGTGACACTGTTTGGCCAGTATCTCTCTTCAGTGCTGAAGCAGTCAGATAGAAAGCCCAGAAGCTGATGGCAGTCACCTTCTATGGAAAAAGCCTGCCACAGCAAGAAGGATGCACACACAGAGAGAGAGCTTACCTGGCTTCGTGGGGTCAGATCCTAGTCCTCCTGGGACCCAGACACATTTTCTTGTCTTACTTTTTTTTTTCTTTTGTTTTATTATACTTTAAGTTCCAGGATACATGTGCAGAACGTGCAGGTTTGTTACATAGGTATACACGTGTCATGCTGGTTTGCTGCACCCATCAACCCATTGTCTACATTAGGTATTTCTCCTAATGCTATCCCTCAATTAGCCCCCCACCCCCTGACAGGCCCCAGTGTGTGATGTTCCCTTCCCTATGTTCATGTGTTCTCATTGTTCAATTCCCACTTATGAGTGAGAATATGTGGTGTTTGATTTTCTGTTCCTGTGTTAGTTTGCTGAGAATGATGGTTTCCAGCTTCATCTATGTCCCTGCAAAGGACACGAACTCATACTTTTTTATGGCTGCATTGTATTCCATGGTGTATATGTGCCACATTTTCTTTATCTAGTCTATCATTGATGGGTATTTGGGTTGGTTCCAAGTCTTTGCTATTGTGAA
>NW_012115666.1:2350076-2350376 GCF_000951035.1 Colobus angolensis palliatus
ATCAGCTTAAGGAGATTTTGGGTTGAGACAATGGGGTTCTCTAAATATACAATCATGTCATCTGCAAACAGAGACAAATTGACTTCCTCTCTTCCTATTTGAATACGCTTTATTTCTTTCTCTTGCCTGATTGCTCTGGCAGAAAATTCCAATACTATGTTGAATAGGAGTGGTGAGAAAGGGCATCCTTGTGTGGTGCCAGTTTTCAAAGGGAATGCTTCCAGTTTTTGCCCATTCAGTATAATATTGACTGTGGGTTTGTCATGAAAAGCTCTTATGATTTTGAGATACATTCCATCA
>NW_012115666.1:2351487-2389254 GCF_000951035.1 Colobus angolensis palliatus
TTTTTTGGTTGGTAGGCTATTACTTACTGCCTCAACTTCAGAACTTGTTATTGGTCTATTCAGGGATTCAATTTCTTTCTGGTTTAGTCTTGGGAGGGTGTATGTGTCCAGGAATTTATCCATTTCTTCCAGATTTTCTAATTTATTTGCATAGAGTGGCTTATAGTATCCTCTGGTGGTGGTTTGTATGTCTGTGGGATCAGTGGTGATATCCCCTTTATCATTTTTTATTGTGTCTATTTGATGCTTCTCACTTTTCTTCTTTAGTCTGGCTAGCGGTCTATCTATTTTGTTAATCTTTTCAAAAAAGCAGCTCCTGGATTCATTGATTTATTTCAAGGCTTTTTCATATCTCTGTCTCCTTTAGTTCTGCTCTGATTGTAGATATTTCTTATCTTCTGCTAGCTTTTGAAATAGTTTGCATCTGCTTCTCTAGTTCTTTTAATTGTGATGTTAGGGTGTTGATTTTAGATCTTCCCTGCTTTCTCCTGTAGGCATTTAGTGCTATAAACTTCCCTCTAAACACTGCTTTATCTATATTCCAGAGAATCTGGTATGTTGCATTCTCATCGGTTTCAAAGAGCTTATTTATTTGTGCCTTAATTTCATTATTTACCCAGTAGCCATTCAGATGCAGGTTGTTCAGTTTCTATATTGTTGTATGGTTTTGAATAAGTTTCTTAATCCTGAGTTCTAATTTTATTGCATTGTGGTCTGAGAGACTGTCTGTTATGATTTCTGTTCTTTTGCATTTGCTGAGGGGTGTTTTACTTCCAATTATGTGGTCAATTTTAGAATAAATGTGATGTGGTGCTGAGAAAAACGTATATTCTGTTAATTTGGGGTGGAGAGTTCTGTATCTGTTAGGTATGCTTGGTCCAGAGCTGAGTTCAAGTCCTGAATATCTTTGTTAATTTTCTGTCTTGCTGATCTGTCAATATTGACAGTGGGGTGTTAAAGACTCCCACTACTATTATGTGAGAGTCTAATGCTCTTTGTAGGTCTCTAAGAATCTGCTTTATGAATCTGGGGGCTCCTGTGTTGCGTGCCTACATATTTAGGATAGTTAGCTCTTCTTGTTGCATTGATTCGTTTACCATTGTGTAATGCCCTTCTTTGTCTCTTTTGATCTTTGTTGGTTTAAAGCCTGTTTTATCAGAGACTAGGATTTTAACCCCTGCTTTTTTGTTTGTTTGTTTGTTTTTGTTTTTTGTTTTTTTTTGCTTTCCATTTGCTTGGTAAATATTCTTCCATCCCTTTGTTTTGAGCCTAAGTGTGTCTTTGCACATGAGATGGGTCTCTTGGATACAGCACAGCGATGGGTCTTGACTCTTTATCCAATTTGCCAGTCTGTGTCTTTTAATTGAGGGATGTAGCCCATTTACATTTAAGGTTAACATTGTTATGTGTGAATTTGATTCTGTCAATATTATGCTAGCTGGTTATTTTGCTTGTTAGTTGATGCAGTTTCTTCATAGTGTCGATGATCTTTACAATTTGGTATGTTTCTGCAGTGGCGGGTGCCGATTTTTCCTTTCCATATTTAGTGCTTCCTTCAGGAGCTCTTGTAGGGCAGGCCTGCTGGTGACAAAATCTCTCAACATTTTCTTGTCTGCAAAGGATTTTATTTCTCTTTTGCTTATGAAGCTTAGTTTGGCTGGATATGAAATTCTGGGTTGAAAATTCTTTTCTTTTAGAATGTTGAATGTTGGCCCCCACTCTCTTCTGGCTTGTAGAGTTTCTGCAGAGAGACCTGCTGTTAGTCTGATGGGCTTCCCTTTGTAGGTAACCTGACCTTTCTCTCTGGCTTCCCTTAACAATTTTTCCTTTATTTCAACCTTGGTGAATCTGGCAATTATGTGTCTTTGGGTTGCTCTTCTTGAGGAGTATCTTTGTGGTACTCTCTGTATTTCCTGAATTTGAATTTGGCCTATCTTGCTAGGTTTGGGAAGTTCTCCTGGATAATATCCTGCAGAGTGTTTTCCAACTTGGTTCCAGTTTCCCTGTCACTTACAGGCACACCAATCAAATGTTGGTTTGGTCTTTTCTTATAGTCCCATATTTCTTGGAGGCTTTGTTCATTCCTTTTCATTCTTTTTTCTGTAATCTTGTCTTCATGCTTTATTTCATTAAGTTGATCTTTAATCTCAGATATCCTTTCTTCCACTTGATTCATTCAGATATTGGTACTTGGGTGTGCTTCAAGAAGATCTTGTGTTGTGTTTTTCAGCTCCAATGGGTCATTTATGTTCTTCGTTAAACTGGTTATTCTAATTAGCAATTCCTCTAACCTTTTTTCAAGGTTCTTAGCTTCCTTGCATTGGGTTAGAACATGCTCCTTGAGCTCAGAGGAGTTTGTTATTACCCACCTTCTGAATCCTACTTCTGTCAATTCGTCAAAGTCATTCTCTGTCCAGTTTTGTTCTCTTGCTGGTGAGGAGTTGTGACCCTTTGGAGAAGAGGCGTTCTGGTTTTTGGCATTTTCAGCCTTTTTGCTCTGGTTTTTCCTCATCTTCGTGGGTTTGTCTACTTTTGGTCTTTGATGCTGGTGACCTTCAGATGGGGTTTTTGTGTGGATATCCTTTCTGTTGATGTTGATGCTATTCCTTTCTGTTTGTTAGTTTCCTTTCTAACAGTCAGGCCCCTCTGCTGCAGGTCTGCTGGAGTTTGCTGGAGGTCCATTCCAGTCCCTGTTTGTCTGGGTATCACCAGCAGAGGCTGCAGAATAGCAAAGATTGCTGCCTGTTCATTCCTCTGGAAGTGTCATCCCACAGGGGCACCCACCAGATGCCAGCTGGAGCTCTCCTGTATGAGGTGTCTGTCAATCCCTGCTGGGGAGTATCTCCCTGTCAGGAGGCACGAGGTCAGGGACCCATTTGAGGAGGCAGTCTGTGTCTTAGCAGAGCTCAAGCACTGTGTTGGGAGATCCACTGCTCTTTTCAGAGCCAATAGACAGGAACGTTTAAGTTTGCTGAAGCTGTGCCCATAGCCATCCCTTCCTCCAGGTGCTCTGTCCCAGGGAGATGGGAGTTTTATCTACAAGTCCCTGACTGGGGCTGCTGCCTTTCTTTCAGAGATATCCTACCCAGAGAGGAGGAATCTAGAGAGGCAGTCTGCTTACAGTGGCTTTGTGGTGTTCCAGTCGGGTCTGCCCAGTTTGGACTTCCTGGTGCCTTTGTTTATCCTGTGAGGGGAAAACCGCCTACTCAAGCCTCAGCAATGGCAGATGCCCCTGCCCCCATCAAGCTCAAGTGTCCCAGGTTGACTTCAGACTGCTGTGCCTGCACTGACAATTTCAAACCAGTGGATCTTAGCTTGCTGGGCTTCATAGGGGTTGGATCCACTGAGCTAGACCACTTGGCTCCCTGGCTTCAGCCCCCTTTCCAGAGGAGTGAATGGTTCTGTCATGCTGGCATTCCAGGCACCACTGGGATATGAAAAAAAAAAAAAAACAAAAAAAAACTCCTGTAAGTAGCTTGGTGTCTGCCCAAATGGCTGCCCAGTCTTGTGCTTGAAACCCAGGGTCCTGGTGGCGTAGGTACTAGAGGGAATCTCCTGGGCTGCGGGCTGTGAAGACTGGGAAAAGTGTAGTATCTGGGCCGGAATGCACCGTTCCTCATGGCACAGTTCCTCATGGCTTCCCTTGGCTAGGGGAGGGAGATCCCCATCCCCTTCTGCTTCCCAGGTGAGGCGACGCCCCACCCTGCTTTGGCTTGTCCGCTGTGAGCTGCACCCACTGTCTGACCAGTTCCAATGAGATGAGCTAGTACCTCAGTTGGAGATGCAGAAATCACCCGCCTTCTGCATTGATCTCACTGGGAGCTGCAGATGGGAGCTGTTCCTATTCAGCCATCTTGCTAGCCGTTCCTCTTGTCTTACATTTCTAAGATAACCCGTTAACTCTCTAGTAAGTCTCTCTTTTTGGCCTGCTTCCTCATTTTGTTTGGGTTGGGTTTCTGGCTGTTGTCAGCCCTGAGCTTTGAGCTGGTGGTGTCTTCTCATGATAAATTGAGAAGGACCATAGTAGGAGATCAGCTCCTTGAGCGTAAGGGTGGGGTTCTAACTGCTCTGTCATTCCCATAACACTGCTGTGTGTTCCATGCATGTGAGGTGGTGCTTTTTTGGGTGGCACAGTCCAAGGTCCTCTGAATAGCTCAGGCCACAGAGAAACTTCCTCATTCCATGTAGTTGAACCAAGACTTGGAGATGACTTCATTTGTGTCACCCAGCAAAAAGGGTTATGAAAGCAAAGTCAAAGTGTGAAAGACATGGGTGGAGACTGCTGGTTGCTCCCTAGTTTTCACTTCACCTTCTTCTAGAACCCCTGACTTTAAGCTGGGAACATGGTTGCCCATTATGAAGACTTCATTTTCCAGTCTCCCTTATTGCCAAGTTGGTCACGTTACTATGTTCAGGTCCATGGGATATAAACAGAATTGTTGTATGGAAGCTCCTAAGAGCATTCTTTGAAAGGCAGGAAGCTTGCACTCTCCACCGTCCCCACCTCCTTGCCTTTGTGCCTTCTCCATTGTACTTGCTGGAATGCAGTTGTGAGAGCCAGTGCTCTAGCTGCTGTGGTGGACCATGAGGTTGAGCCCAGGCATGAAGGTGTCAGAGTGGTGCTGTCTACCTCTAGAATGTTACTTGATAGAGAAACATGTTTTCATTTCATTTTAGCCATTGGTTTTTCAGGTTTCTATTGCAGCCATACCTAATCCTAACTGATAGCAGACACTGAGCAGAGAACACGCTCCTGCTTCCGGAGGCTATGGGCATTCCATGGGAGCGGTAGCAGGGGAAGAAGGTAAAGCTAATATTCTTCCCCAGATGTGTCTTTGGCTTTTAAAGATTATTAACTCTGGACAACAGGTTGACTATGGTCATGGATTTAACAAAACAATCCCTATTCTTCTCATTCACTTCCTGCTTTTAGAGGGCAACTGGATGACCTTTTCAGATATTTGAATAGCTTTGGTGATTTTGTTGACTCAGTACCCTTAACACACACGGCCACACTCCATGCTGCTTCAGTTTTAATGACCATGACTCATTTTAAAAACGGAAAGCTCTTTAGAAAAGAGGCTCCCGAACTGCCCAGGCTTCCTTATAAGTGAATCAACACAGAAAAGGCTCGGTCCATCAAAATAATGTACAACCACAATAAAATGCAGTGAAAACAAACACTGTAAAATTCCACAAATGAAAGATATTATTATTGTTGTTATTATCATAATAATGACAGGACATTCCTGTTCTTTTAATGTCTCTCTGGAGTTACTGATAAAATCACTCAACTTGAAAATGGGTGGTTTGATTTTTAAATGAAGGGTGATTGATTTTCTCCCAAAGCTAGTTTGGCTCAGTTCCTCAGATAGTCCAGCTGTGCGCAACAAACCTTACAGTTTGCCAAAGACGCGTTCCCTCCGTCTTTGTTACTTTTGTTTAATCCTCACAGCAATCTTTAATCACAAAAGAATGGAGGTTCAGAGAGCTTAAGAAACCTGCTCCAAGTCCTGTGGCTGAGGTGGCCGGGATTCCATCCAGACTTTGAATCTGGGAATGTCAGGGAAGGAAGGAGAGGGATGGAGAAGACCTTGCGAATTTTGCTGGGGTTGGGCACTTGTACAGCCCACCTTGGGCGATGGATTCAGTCCATCGGGGACTGGGAAACAAGGACAAGCCCATTTCAGTCTGAAGCTGTGCTTGTGCCTTACTCGCCTGGACACACCCTCCCCTGTCAGGGTCGCAGTCCTGACACACCTCTGACATCCTGGCACATCTGTAGAACTTGCAGGAACAGCCCCTTCAGGCAGCTGAAGTGCAGCCGCCTCTTAGCAGATGGTGGTTAATAATAGGCTTTGTTCTCTAGGTTCTTCTATTTTCAGCTACCGAATACAATTTATAAAGAAAAAAATACACACCACCATCCCCCCACCCCTTATCAGATCTCTTATAATTATAGAATAAGGTGCCTGCGAACTCCCAGGGAGCTGGTTTCCATGGCAATGACAAGCTATTATATTCTAAAGGCCAAGCTAGAACTCCACCCCCTCGTCCTCACCACTGCTGTGCGTCTTGTTATTGCAGTGTTCCAAAATAAACTTGCTGCCTAATCGTAAATCCCATATAATTAGAGATGAGCTAATCGTTACCCCGCTACCTTTGTGCGGCCCACTCATCATGCTAGCAATTTCTAGAACAGTGATGCTGACGGACTGTTTGATGTCAGAATAGACCTTCCTCCTCCAGGAACTGGGTGCAGCATCAATCCATGTATGGCTCAGGACCTTTACACTGGAAAAGGCCTGACTTATGGGACCTGCCCAGGGTGCTTCAGCAAAGGAGAGGGGCGGGTTAGGTAGCGACTGACCACCAGATCTGTGGCTCTCTCCGGCTCTTCATTAAAGATGGGCAGAGAAATCTCCCTGGAGTTGCACAGAGCCCTCCCTCTCACACTTTGTGGTTATCTGCTGGGACCAGCATCAGGGCAGCAGATGTGATACTGGGAGGAAAGGCGTTTGTCACCTCCCTTCTCATTTCTTTTTTACTTACTTATTTATTAATTTTGAGAAAGAGTCTCACTCTGTTGCTTAGGCTGGAGTGCAGTGGCACAATCTCGGCTCACTGTAACCTCCCCTTCTAGGACCCAAGCGATTCTCCTGCCTTAGCCTCCCGAGTAGCTGGGATGACGGGCGCCCGCCACCACGCCTGGCTAATTTTTTGTATTTTTAGTAGAGGCGGGGTTTCACCATGTTGGCCAGGCTGATCTCGAACTCCTGACCTCATGATTTGCCCACCTCCGCCTCCCAAAGTGCTGGGATTACAGGCGTGAGCTACTGCACCTGGCCTCTTCCTCCCATTTCTTGCTCTGCCCCCTGCTCCTCCTTTGTAGACTAGAGATGGGTTTTTGCACATGTGGTGTCTGGCTTGTGTAGTTTTCATCCACGAGGGATCATTGTCTTGTTTTCAGCAGGTAGAGACCCCAGCAGGCTTTGCATTCAGTGCAGGGGTCCTTAGGAAATTCTCTCCTCCTGGAAACAGATGATCTGTGAAAAAGGCAACAGGATCATTTTAGATAAGTGCTGTAGAGAACCCAAATGGAGTGATACGTAGAATGTGTTTGGCGTGTAAGGGGCTTGCTTCCTCTGATATCTGAGCAGAGACCTGGAAGACGAAAAGGCTGATTATAGCTTAACTGTTCAGGAGTCCCGTTTGCTTCATTTCACTGAAATGCTCCTCATGCGCAACCGGGTTTGCAATGGGATTTTAATGGTGCCCTGGCTCTAGTTAATTTAATCTGTGCTGGGTCCCTTCCCGTGGTTCCTCCAGGTCCACTCTGGGCCATTCTCCTTCTGGGTCTCTCCCTCAGCCCTTTAGAAGCACCAGCGGGTCCTCTGCTATCTGCTTGGTGTTAGCTGGTGCAAGGCACTAGTGGGAGACTGGAGAATGGTGGAGAGTGTCAAGCAGTCAGCTTATGCCTTGACTTGGCTCACTTCCTGTGGGCTCTCTGTGGAGAGGCTGCTGCCCTCTACAAGGCCCACGGGGGCTACCAGGTGGCCCTCTCTAGAGGCCTACCCTCTCTGAGTCCTGGTACTCGCTCTCTCCCCTTGTCCCTTCAGGCTTCGGGGGGACGACAGTTTCGGACTGTTGCTAGCCCAAGGATGCTTCGCCATCCCGTGTGGGTGTGCTTTCGTTCCGCCTGCCATCACTCCTGCAGACGGCGCCTTTTTTTTTTTTTATTTTTGAGACGGAGTCTCGCTCTGCCGCCCAGGCTGGAGTGCAGTGGCCGGATCTCAGCTCACTGCAAGCTCCGACTCCCGGGTTCACGCCATTCTCCTGCCCCAGCCTGACAGCGCCTTTATTAAACCCTGCGCTCACCCCAGGTCGAATGCGCTCTCCTCTTCCTTCCCAGGCCCTGACTGAGTCAGTGTCTCTCCCCCACTGACACCAGCTTTCCCTGTGTCTTTTCTGTCACTGTGCACCCTCTTCACTTTCCTTTCCCCACTCTGCCCCATTTAATCCTGCTGATTCAATGTCCAGCTTCAGTCTCATGTCCTGTCTCCACACTCCCTGTCTCCACACTCCTGCTTTCCTAAGAATCAGCCCCCTATAGCTTAGCAGTCACTTCCCTGTTATCCTGTAGGCTCCTGTCTGTTGATTTAATTTCCCCAGCTAGACTTTAACCTTCTGCAAGGACGAGGAACACAACAAGATGCTCTTCTGTCTGTGACTCAAGAAGTACTGGGGGCATCTTACCTGCTGGAGAAGGTCTCCCTCGTTGGCCGTGTGTCTACTGCTGTCTGGGCCGAGTCTCAGACTGCATGGGCTGCCAGGCTGTGAATATCAGGACAGGGGAACACATTTAGTTGTTTCATCTAGGTGTCCTGATGGGTGGGGTCTTGGCAAAATAGCACTACATGGGGATCATGTATTTTTTTCTTGTTCCCTAAGTCATGGTAGGTAATTCCAAAGACCTTGTTCACTTTCCTTCTCAGAATAGTAATGGTAACAAAAGCATAAAAGCTGTTTAGGAAAATACATGGCAGATCTTGTCCACACAGAAAGGAGCAATTGATAGAGAGGAGAATGGGGAACCTGGAAATCGCCACAATGAAAGTTTGTTTAGGAACTAGATACTAAGTGCAACAGGGGCATGAAAGTGAATAAATGCTTCCCCAAGAGATCCTAGTAACCAGCAGCAGGATCACAGGAAGGGCCAACATCCTAGATTTTTAGACTCTTTAGAATCCCAGGAGGCATAAATCAAACAAGCAGATTTGTTGCTTCTTTCAACTGAGAAAAAAAGTGTGGTTGATTTTTTAAAGTGCTGCTAGAGAATGATGTATTGAAAAAGCAAGAATCGTAGTGTTGCCTGGGAGATTAAAATCAGGGAGGAAAAACAAAAGGCAAAAACCCCAACATTCAACCAGATCAACAAGGAGTGTAGCTTCCCAACATGCAGATCCAGACCGAGTTTTAAAAATTAATCGGCACAATTGTCTGTTAATTGTACCTTTGCCAGTTGATTACGGTGTTTCTTAAACAACATCCTAAGCAGCTTGGCAACACTTGGTCCTCTTCTGATACCTGTTCTGTGCTTAGGATATGGAAAGCGAAGTGGGATTAATTCTGGCCTCTGGCAGCTGGGGTAATTTAAGGCTTCACTGGAGTGGGACAGGTCACCACAGGTTGAGCTATGAAAGCTGCCTCCAGTGTAACTTTGTTCGGCGTAACACACTGCAAAGGATGCTTGGATGGTTTTTTTAATCGAGATTAAAAATGATCTTTTGCTAACATTTTCATTTATTATAGGAAGGCAGTTAGGTGGGCTTTCAGAGGAGAAGATGTTCCAATAACATTTCTGGATTGACTTCCATGGGGGAGGCGAGAGGAAGCAGAACTGATTTGGGACCTTCCTGATAGAGTGCAGCAACTCTGCCGCTTCAGAGTAGACCAGCACTCGGTTCTGGCCTCCAGAGTCTCTCCTGTGCCAAAAGAGGTCTTGGGTGGGCAGCCATGTCCAGCAGCCATGGAAGGAGCCATCAGGAGCAGAACATGGGCCAGCGAAGGATGGCGCACAGCGGGCTGGTGGTCTTAGCTAAAATGGTGCTTATGTCTCAAAACTGTAGTGTATCCACTGGAGGGAGTTGGAGCAGAGGAAGAGGTAAAAATGGCGAATGGTGTGGGTCAGCCTCAGACAATCAGAGAGCTGATAGGACATCGTCTCTGGGGTTCGCTGGAAGGACTTGGAGTTGGGGTACGTTATGTGTTGGCTGAGGCCCGTGTTAGCAGATGGGGGCAAGAGCCAGAGAAACATGGGTGGCAAACAGAGTTAGGGATCTTAGAATGGGGAGACAACTTGGCTAGTGGGGCAGCGCGGGATGTGGTAATAATGAGTTTCATTTTGCTTGTTGATTTTGCAGTCACTTGGACATCCAGGTGACATGTTCTTTGTGTTCTTCATCAGGAAGGGGATGGTTGAATATTTGGAGTTTTAAAATGACATAATTCCTTTGAAAGGGGAGCTGTTTAAACACTAATCAGTCCTTTACACATTAGTATAAATAAAAAGTCTGCAAATAAGTTTTGATAGAAAGGGAAAAATAAGGAGCCACTGTCAATGCTGATGGGAAAGTGATTATTGCAGGGGAAGAAATTCAGCCACGGCAAGAGCCTGAGGGATCCAGAGTCGGCCCCTGTGATACAGCCTGGGCCTGCCCTGTGGTGTCCTTTCTCCATCAGATCTATCCCTAATTTCATTCCCAAGCTGATGAGGAAACAAATCTACCCAAATCTATCTCCCTTAGACTCTTATATATCACTCGAGTTCTTATTATTCCTTTTGTTTAAATATGTGATTTCTTACATTGTATTTTTATTTTCTTTATTGAGATATGCTTTACATGTCATAAACTTTACCCATTTTAAGTGTACAGCGCAACGATTTTAGGTAACTTTATTGAATTGTACAGGCATTACCACAATCCAGTTTTAGAACATTTTTATTACCTCAGTAAGATCCCTCATCCCCCCATCCCCCCCTTTTTTTGGTTTAAGACAGAGTCTCACTCTGTCGCCCAGGCTGGAGTGCAGTGGTGCAATCTCAGCTCGCTGCAACCTCTGCCTCCTGGGTTCAAGCGATTCATCTGCCTCAGCCTTTCAAGTAGCTGGGACTACTGGTGTGCACCACCACGCCCAGCTAATTATGGTATTTTTAGTAGAGACAAGGTTTCACCATATTGGCCAGGCTGGGCTTGAACTCCTGACCTCATGATCTGCCCGCCTCGGCCTCCCAGAGTGCTGGGATTACAGGCGTGAGCCACCGCACCCAGCCCCTCCTACCCTTTTAATGTTCATCGTCATTCCTGGCAGTACATCTGTTGTGGAAAATGGGATTACAAGACACGTTCCAGTTTCTTCAGAGAGGTGAGTATTGGAGAAGATTGTCCTTGAGTTCTGGCACTGGGAGGCTATGAGTCCTAATCCCAGCTCTACTTAGTATTAGTGAGTTTATTCAATCACTCCAGACTTCAGTTGTTCACTTGAAAAATGTGATCAATAATACCTACCCTGCAGGGTTGTTCAGATGATTAGAGATAAAGTATGTGATGAGCCTGCCACATAGTAGATGTTCAGTGAAATTATGAAATTATTTCATTACAAATACACAGATGCTTGTAAACAATAGGAATTGATTGGATGCAGAGACTGAATTTTGAGGTCTATTATTTTACTATTTTGTAATTTAATCAGTGGAATGGGGTAGGAAGAAGGAGAAAATACAATTTATTTGTAATAGATATTGGCTGCTTTAAAAAATCAAATGCATTTAAAAAACAATTCCTTTTGATTTACGCTGCTCAATTTTCCCCTCTTAAAACTACACAGAGATTTTCTTTCCAAAGAGCTTTTCCAAATGGCTTGACTCCCCTGACTTCCCCCCACCTCAACCCTGTCTTCTACAGTTTTTTTCTTGCTTTCTTCTGAAATGGATTTGAAAAAAGAAGACCCTGACTTCAGCTTTTCAGAGCCCGGTAGTGATTTTCTCTTCTGGTATGAAATTTAAGACCCATAAAATGCAGTTGCCATTTCCTGTGGATGTTCCGCTTCTGTGTTCCGATTTCATATTTATTGCCATATGAGTCAAGATCACAATAAGTTGCTCCATTGCCCTGTGTTATTGATGTAGTGCCACTCGTTTAGGTGGGGGAGTTCAGCTGCTGGCCGGGTGCCTGCTGCTAAGTACCTGAAAAACTAAACGTGGCCACTAGGGGGTGCCGCTCTCCCAAAGTCCTGACCCGGGTCCCCATTCCGGAAGGGGGAGAGAGCTCCGGAAGGGCTGCTCCAGCGCTCACCATCTTCCTCCCGAGGGTCCCCGCAGGTGAGGAGCACCAGGGGCCCAAGTCTTCCATCTTAGCCAATCCCCACGCTAGGACAGCTTCCAAGTGGCCAGGGAATGAATGGGAGCTCTCCGCCGCTAGGAATTTTGGGATCCCTCCATGGCTTCTTCTGGGGAAAGGCGTTTTAATCGGCTTTGCCAGAATCACTAAACGGGTCTTGCTAAAGATATAGATTCTTTAATTTCATTCTCTAGACAAAGTGAACCAGAATCTCTGACGATGAGGTTCAGAAATCTCCATTCCCAACACTTGTTGCAGATGACTTCAGCGCCCACCAAAGTTACGACCCTGAAAAGGCAGGCCATTTCGAAAACGCAGGCCGTTTCTGAAAACGCTCCTTTTTAATCAGCTGTTGCCTTCTAAACCAGATCCAAAACCAACCAGACGTCTTCGGAGCTACCGGAATACACCCTCCCCGGAGGTCTCTAAGTTCACTGTGAACCAATCGTTGGGGAGAGTGATGCCTCCATCTCTGCCAGCCAGCGTTCTGGGACCGTCAAGGACGACTTTGAATTTCAGAAGTGGGACTTCAGAAGAACAGTGTTGAAAGAATCATTGATGTTAATCAGAAGATGTAAATAATCTCTTTTAAAGAAATGGACTTGGCCGGGTGCGGTGGCTCATGCCTGTAATCCCAGCACTTTGGGAGGTTGAGGCGGGCGGATCCCGAGGTCAGGAGATCGAGACCATCCTGGCTAACACGGTGAAACCCGTTCTCTACTAAAAATACAAAAAATTAGCCAGGCGTGGTGTCAGGTGCCTGTAGTCCCAGCTACTCGGGAGGCTGAGGCAGGAGAATGGCGTGGACCCTGGAGGCAGAGCTTGCAGTGAGCCGAGATCACTCCACTGCACTCCAGCCTGGGTGACAGAAAGAGACTCTGCCTCACAAAAAAAAAACCAACCAAACAAAAAAACTTTGTGTTGGTTTCCTAGCACTGCTGTAACAAATGCTGGCAAACTGGGTGGCCTAGAACAACAGCATTCGTTCTGTTGCAGTTGTGGAGGCCGGAAGTTGGAAATCAAGCTGTAGGTAAGACCATGTTCTCTCGAAGGCATTGGGAAAAGGTCTGTTTCATGTTTTTCTCTTAGCTTCTGGGATTGCCTGCAGTCTTGGCCTTCCTTAGTCTATGGCCGCGTTTCTCTAATCTCTGTCTCCGTTGACACATGACATTCTTCTCCTGGGTGTCATTTTCTTCTTCTCTTTTTGTAACACAGCCATAATCACCTAATAACTCACCCTAATGACTCATCTTAGCGCCATTACCTCTGCAAAGACCTTATTTCCAAATAAGGTGGGTGGCATATCTTCTTGGAGGACAGCATTGAAGCCATAACAGCCCTATCATTTCCTACAAGTGATCTATCATCCTTTTAAGTCTCCAAACCCACTGAATAGCAAGGAAAAACTAAATTTAGTCCAGTCCAATAAACTCAACCCAATCCAATAATTTAAATAGTCTATTCATTCTCTACAGGCATGACTCAGATACACGCTCAGTCTTGCTTATTTCCTCCCCCTTTTCTTTATATCTCCACAAAATGAGAGCTAGAGGTTTGGGGGGCTGGGCTTTTATGACTTCATGGTTGTAGAGGAAGGGGCTGACTCACTGTCTCCCTGAATCCTGGCTGGTCTCTGCTGCAGGATGACAGTCCCAGTCTGTTCTGAAAATTATTTCCACTAAAGAAAGACTGGTCCCATTTAACATTTAGGGATTATACATAACTTCTGAAATCTGAGGTGGTTTAGGGAGTCCTTGAGAGGTGACCCCCAATACCCACCTACCTCCTCCCCCATGAAGTTCTTTTTGGCATCTCTTCTCAGGAAATTTGTTTTTTTTTAAACTTCCACATTGGTGCCCAGGAGAACCATCTCAAATTTCATCCCAGCCAACTTCAAGATGAATTTGCCACCTAACTTCCCTTCACCCAGTCACCAAATCCTATGATTCATCTTTCCCTTTGTTGGGAGCCCTATGACTTTTGCTTGATGCTGTTTTAAGAGAGGGAAATGAAAACAAACCACAGAGATCCAAATCATTGACTCTTGGAGCCTGAAGGAATGTCCAGCGTTTCTCTGATACATTGCACTCTATTGTCTTTAAGAAGTGACCGGCCAACCTCTTCCTGGCTGTCTCCCATGTCAAGGAGCTCACTACCTATGAAAGAAGACAGTTTTGACCAGCGTAGACTCTGTGTATAGCTCCAAGATACCCTAAGAAATATCCAGGCCATAGTAGCCACAGATTTTTACAGCATGACTTAGATGCCAGCGTCTAGTTGTCAAAATAAGAAAACGAAGCAAATTCAGGGACTGCTGAGGGACTGGTGGCTGGCTCTCACTCTGTTGGAAAAATGCTGTGTCCTTGGGCATTCTTTCCAAATTCCAGTTGTAAAAATCAAGCCCTTTTCAAAGCTCTAAAAACAAGGCCTGGAATATAAATTCCTTGGTGGTTTTCTTAAAGGGCTGGTGGCTGGTGGAAGGAAGTGGGTATGCTGAGGACAGACACCTGTGTTTGTTTAGCCTCCTGTATTCTGTTGTGGGGGGCAGGAGGGAGAGGCTGGGGCTAGGGGAAGGAGAAAGCTTTGTTCATTGAGAAGAAGCCTGTGCACATGGAGTGGGCTACCCAAAATTGTGTGGGGCCTGATGGGTGTGAAAAATTTTTTGCAGGGTGGTTATATGTAACAAATTGCATATTACCAATCCAACTTGCCAATGTCCAATCTCCCCTTCTTCTTTACGAACAGAACCCCATTTTGTTGGGGGAAGCTCTAGGCCTAGCTAAGCATGATCGCTGGCTCAGACTCCCTCACAGCTGATGGTGGTCATGTAATACAGCTCAGACTGATGAGATTTGAGAGGACATCTGCTGGGAATTTGGGGGAAAGCTTTTGCTTTCATCTTACAGGTTCTGCCCCTTTTTCCTTTCCTCTTACTTCTTTCTGCCTGTCATGTGAATGTGAGGCCATGGGATGCAGCGTCTCCGTCTCTACGGCAACTGCAAAGAAGCAAGCATGGATGGAAGTCCACACCCTTGGGATTTACCCCCTGGGAAGCTGCACCAGCTCAGGACTGCATTCCTGGGCTTCTGTTGTGTGAAAAAAACCCCAGTGTTTAAGAAACACTGGTTGACTTTTTCTGTTACTTTTGGCCCAGCATAGTTCTTACTGATTGTCCTAGTCTGTTTTGTGTTGCTATAGCAGATTATCTAAGACTGCATAATTTTTAATAAATAGAAATTTATTTACTCACAGTTCTGGAGGCTGGGAAGTTCAATATCAAGGTGCTGGCATCTGGCAAGGGCCTTCTTGTCTCATGGCAGAAGGTGGGAGAGCAAAGAGAGAGAGAGCTGCTCTAAAAAGCCTTTTAATTAAGGCATTAAACCTGTGCTGAGGGTGGAACCCTCATGGCCTAATCAATTCTTTTTTTTTTTCTTTTTTCTTTTTTTTTGAGACGGAGTCCTGCTCTGTCACTCAGGCTGGCTCACTGCAACCTCCACCTCCCAGATTCAAGCAATTCTCCTGCCTCAGCCTCCTGAGTAGCTGGGACTACAGGTGCGCACTGCCACACCTGGCTAATTTTTTGTATTTTAGTAGAGATGGGGTTTCACTGTGCTGCCCGGGCTAGTCGTGAACTCCTGAGCTCAGGCCATCTGCCCACCTTGGCCTTCCAGAGTGCTAGGATTACAGGCGTGAGCCACCGCACTCGGCCCTAATCACTTCTTAAAGACCCCACGTCCCAGTACTCTTACACTGGTAATTAAATTTCAGCATGAGTTTTGGAGGGGTCAAATATTCAAACCATAACACTGATGTAGAGCACACACTATGCAACATGGCTTCTGATTTTTTTTCTTTTTGAGACAGGGTCTCACTGTGTTGCCCAGGCTGGAGTGCAGTGGTGCAATAATAGATCACTGCAGCCTCAAACTCCAAGGCTGATCCTCCCCACTCAGCCTATGTAGCTGGGACTACAGGCAAGTGCCACCTTATCCAGCTATTTGTTGTTGTTGTTGTAGAGACAGCATCTCTGTATGTTGCCCAGGCTGGTCTCAAATTCCTGGGCTCGAGTGATTCTCCCATCTTGGCCTCCCAAAGTGCCGGGATTACGGACATGAGCCACTGCATCTGACCCAACGTTGCTTCTTGAATGCTCTTGCCTCTTAGCTTGATACCTGAGACTAAAGTGTTAACATCAGGCCTGGGTGACTTGAGAGGCAGACCTTTTCCCCTAGTATTGTTCTGTGGAAACGGCAGTGAAAACAAATGAGGGATGCTGTGTCTGTGAAGTCTGTGCCCTGGGAGACTTCATCCACGCTGGGTGAGCTCTGAGTTGGCACGTGGGCCTGGGGCCTGCTGATCAGCGTGGTATGAAAGATTGGCGGGAAGTTGGGGTGGTCTGTGCTGCTCTGTGTCAGAGGACCCCCACCCCTTGGCTCTCATCCACACCAGCTGTTCATGTCCCGTGTGGGTGAGGAGGTAAAAGAAGCTGCATCCTTGGGTAGCTGCTGGGCTTCTCATGAGCTGGAAATGCTGCATCTGCTGTGTCTCCAGTTCTGTGACCTTCCATAAGGCTAAGCCAGCACGGGGGAAGATGAAAGCTTATTTGCATCGTGTGAGCCTGCTTGCCAACTCAGACCTTAACAACTTCTGTGCCAGACCCAAAAGATTTTATCCACACTACTTAGCAATATTTTAATCCCCCATCTGCAATAATTATTTTCTTACCCGTGTATATGGTCTCTTCGTGTTGCTTCAAATACATATACATTTTATATACATATACATTACGGGTTCAGATGTAAATAATTTCAATAAATACAACGAAAAAGCTTTCTCATCAATGGCAATGACTGCCTCTTAGAACCTCAAATGCCTTTCTCCAGGAGGAGTTGATGGTCACTGTCTCTGCGGTGGGCTGAGAGGTAGCTCTGAGGAATGAAAAGAGTATGGGCTTTGAAACCAGGGAAACCTGAAGTGAAATCCAGATGCTACTGCTAGGCCGTGAGGTCTTGGGGGATTTGTTTACCTTCCTGAACCTCAGTTCCCTTATTTGTATATTGGGAATAAGTCTCTGTGCAGAATACGTGAGATAATATAGATACGATGTCAAACCTCATTCTGACCCAGGCCCAGCTGCAGCCTCCCCACGTCGTTAGTTTCCTTCCTTCTTTCAAGCCTGTAACAACAGCAGTAACAACATCTGTGTCATGCTTTTCCACATACAGGGCAGTGGGGTTAAGTGCATGGGCTCTGAAGTCAGACCACCGGGTTCAAATCCTTGTTCTGCACCTTGGGAGCTGAGTGACTTTGGGCAATTGCTTGACCTTCTTCATGACTCATGGGCTTCATTTGTAGATGGGCATGGTAACGGTGATGCTTCAGAGGGTTGTTGTGAAGGTTACAGAAGGTGAAGGTACAGTGGTTTGCATAGTACCTGGCACATAATTGGGGCTCAGGTTTTGTCCCCTGGTGAGCAGCACCCGTGGTTGGAAGAGCTGGGGCTCAAAGCCAGGCCTCCAGGCATGGAGCTATTTCTATGCTTGGCACCTTGCTTGGCACTAGGAATATGAAGCATGAGTGAGACGCAGCTTCCGTTAATGATTTCGAGGAGCTCAGGTTCTGCCATGGGTGTTCAGGAAATGAGAATATTGAGGTAGATTTGTAGTTCTTTAACCAGCCACCCCTCTCCCCCATCCACTTGGATTTTACTCTCCCTAACAGCAGGGAAGGTGGCCCTGAACCTGAGTAGGTTGCTGCCTATGGCCAGGTGGTAGAAGCCAGAGGCAAATCCCACAGATCCGGCTTGCTGTTTTCCATCTCTGCTACATCCATTGTGTTTTTGTGAGGTTCTTACCCTCACAGATTTATGTAACTTATCACCACAGTCACGTCTGTGTGTTTTGTTGATGCCATTTAAATTCTGTTACTATTTAATACCAAGAACATCTAAAAAGAACATTTTGAGGGACTTGAAAAATCCAATTGGTCTCTTGGTAATTTGATTTGTAGGAAATAGGAGAAGATAGTATTCTGAATAGAGTGCTTTTAAATGAATCATCATTGCTTTCTTGTACAGGCAATGGATGGGCTGAGATTGGGAGCCCTGTTAATCTTTCATTAGGTGGGAGATGCAGTCTGTGCTGGTTAGGAAAGACTCAGCTGTGTGGCAGAAAATCCAAAATAACAGTAGCTTAAGCAAGATGGATGCTGTTTGTTTTCTCAGGGGAAAGAAGTGTAGAGGAGAGAGTTCGTAGCTGACAGGTGGCTTTGCAGAATCTCCAGGAGCCAGTCTCCTTCCCTCTCCTTGTTCTGCCATCCTTAGAACATGGTTTCCTCCTCATGGGCCAATAAGCCACCCAAATGTCACCATACACCTACACCACAACTGCAAGAAGGAGGGGGTGATGAGAACATTCTTCTTTCAAGGCATTTTCCAGGAGTGCCACATCACACGTATGCTTTCATACTATTGGCCAGCACTTAGTCACATGGCCGCATTTAGCTGCAAGGCAGGCTGGGAAATTTGTTCTTTATTCCAGTTACCTAGGTACGCAGTTTAAACAGGGTTCTGTTAGCAGGGAAGGAGGTGAGAATGGATACTGGAACATTATTTTGTGTTGCAGGCTTTGCAACACATTTTTTGGAGACCCAACTACATCCCCTTCTCTGCCAGGGAGGTCATGGCAGCGACCAGCAGCCGGGAAATCCCTGCTGTAGATGGGACTGTACAATAAGACACACGAGACTAGGAAAAAACCCCACAGGATTGTGAAGCACGCTTAAAGACAGAGTTGAAGAAACCTTGGAAATCATGTAGGGCTATAGGTCAACTCTCTCATTTTATATAAGAAGCTCCCGGGGGATACTGACTACCTTGCTGTGCCAAGATACTTAAATCCATACTTAGGTTTGATGATTCAATCGAATGATTCATAGAACTCAGAACAAATGTTATACTCCTGGTTACAGTTTACTGGAGCGAAAGGATGCAGGTTAAAATCAGCACAAGAAAAGTGCTCATAGGGCAAAGTGCAGAAGAGAACCAAGTCTGAGCTTTTATTTGGCCTCTCCTTGTGCAGTTGGCTGACAGTGTTGAATTCACCCAGCTACAATGTGTGACAACACACACTAACTAGGGAACTTCACCTGAAGTTGGTGAACCTTGGTGTCCAGGGCTTTCTTGGAGGTCAGGGGGCAGTCACATAAGCATGAAGTGCCCAGTGTCTCTCACTTGCTCCCCAGAAGTCAAACTGATATAGCGCGGCCTAAGAGTCCATCCATAAATCACGTTGTTAGCATAAACTGGCTGGTGCAGCCCAAGGCCCCAGGTATACAGAGACACTCTTATCAAGCAGGATATTCCAAGGGCTCAGAGACGATCTCCCGGGAGCTGCTCAAGGGCCAGTCCTGAAGATCTTTAGAATGTGTGGGGTTTGGGCAGGACAGGCCTGCTGAGGCAACTCTTGACTGCACACTTGTCCAAAGCCACATCTCTGTGGCAGAGCAGGTCCAGAACGTCCATCTCCCTAGAAGGACATCTAGGACAACTGGAATGAGTCATCTCGCCATGGCAGAGTAAGCTCATCTCCTGACCCTCATCCAGGACAGCAGTGGGGTTAAGAGCATGATTTGGGACATACTCCTGCATTCAAATGGGCTCTGACACTGAGGGCTGGCTGCCCCACTTCAAAAGGCTTCATAACCTCTCAGTGTCTCAGGTCACTCATCTGTAACTATGACGAAGACAATGTTATCATGTACTCACAGCATTGCCGTGAGGGCTAAATAAGTTATAAACATAAGGCTGTTAGAACAGTGCCTGGTATATGTGCTCAGTAAGTGAAAACTTACTTAGTGTTATGCTTCACATGATGTTGCTGTTCCTCAAGCCTTTTCTTATGGCTCCTGGGGAAGGTCAGCTCCCAGCAGCGAGCTGCTGAGGAAATTCTAGGACCCTCTGCATCATTGAACGCTGAAGTCTGATCTATACTTGGCATCGCCCATATGCAAAGTTCCCCCAACCATTCACTCTAAGCTGGTTTTCTGTAAGGCAAAGCTGCCCTGTATAAATTTCTTTTCATCTGTTTTTAAAGTAGGTGCTCTCTGATCTTTTCTCATTTCCAAAATAATCTCAGATAAGTCTTTCCTCTGGAGTGATTCTCTGCAGTGCTTCAGAGTTCTCTGTGTTCTTACAAAGAAAGAATTGCCAATTAGTTTTTGTTGCTTGTTTGGTGAAATTCAGGCCTAAAAGGCAGGAATGAAGGATTCCAGGATCCCTTTCCCTTATTTGTCACTATCAAGCTGCGCAGTTTTAGAAAAGTCACTTAATTTATCTGGGCTTCAATGTCCTCATCTCCAAATTGAGAGAAAAGGGTGAGAGAGCTGCTGAGATTCTTCCCATCTCTATGCTTGGATGCTGAATGTGGATGTTTGATCTGTGTCTCAGGCCATTTAGTTGTTGCAATTATACATCCATTGTGGTGTGTGTGTGTGTGTGTGTGTGTGTGTGTGTGTGTGTGTTCCTGTATGTGGGCTTGGGGTAGCTGGAAGATGGGAAAGCAGCAGGAATTCAGTTAATGCATTTTTTCCCCAGGTTTTATGTTGCTGAGCAATCCTGAATCATAAGCCTGTCAAAGAGGAGGCTCTTTGTGTTTGGGGTAAAAAACCTTCAGTTCCGTGCCGTCCCCTTTCACCACGCTGTAAATGCCAATGCACTTGGAAGGGCTGAAGGAGAAAACCTCTAATATTCTGGAAGCTTTGGAGTTGCCTTGGTTCAAAGATCTTAAAGCTGATCTCTACCAGTCTACTCTTCTGAGAATGCAAGACTGAGTTTTAACCAAGGGCCAGGACTCTGGACTTATAAAGAATATGCTAGGTGATGTTTATGAAGAGGCAGACTCCAGGAAGGGGAAGACTTTACCTGCCTTTGTCCCTTCCCTTCTCCTTCTTCTCTCTCAAGGCTGTTCTCTATGGAATTTCGCCCCCCACCCTCACCCTGATGGCTTCCTGCTGTCTCTGGTCCTAACATTCTAGAGGCAGTGTCACCCAACACTACTGAGCGGGCAAGAAGAGCCAGCAGAAGAACTTGCTGTCTTAGTCATCCTGCTCTGCCCGCCAAGCAGGTATCTTCTCTCAATCTTCTTTTTAAAGCGATTTAAAAAAGGAAACAGATGCTCCCCATGAAGCCTGAATAGCAGCATTTCTATCATCTGTCGTCATGACATGGGCTGACAGTTTGATGGGTTTAATTTCAGTGCAAGGAAACTCTGCAAAGAGGCAGCTGCCGGGAGTATGCCACTGGTGGCTGGGGAGAGTGAAGGGGAAACAGGCAAGAGGAAGTGACCTAATGATGCAGCCAGTCATGACAACAGCTCAACGTGGCTGTCATGATGAGTGCTTTGCCCAGCGTTGTTGTCACTGAGCTCAGGCTGTCCATGGACTTACTCATTCCAGCATCCGCCTAGCTCATTCCTCTCCCTCTGGAGGAGGCCAGTCTTTGGTCTCTGTCGGCAAAATGGAGGCAGAAATCAAATAAATTGCAGTGAGATGAGGAAGTTGATCAAGTTGGTAAAGGATCCTGCAATCACTGTTCTTGGTCCTGGGTGGAAATTGCTCTATGAATCAGAGTGAGATGGATATTCTTTTTTTTTTTTTTTTTTTGAGAAGGAGTCTTGCTCTGTCGCCCAGGCTGGAGTGCAGTGGTGGGATCTCGGCTCACTGCAAGCTCTGCCTCCTGGGTTCACGGCATTCTCCTGCCTCAGCCTCCCGAGTAGCTGGGACTACAGGCACCCGCCACCGCGCCCGGCTAATTTTTTGTATTTTTTAGTAGAGATGGAGTTTCACCATGTTAGCCAGGATGGTCTCAATCTCCTGACCTAGTGATCCGCCTGCCTTGGCCTCTCAAAGTACTGGGATTACAGGCATGAGCCACCGCACCCGGCCTGAGATGGACATTCTTTTGCATCATTTTCCCCTCCACCCTTAACCCCATTTGATGTTCTCATGAGAGGTTCCAGTGCAAACAACAGAGAATTATTGCCAAGAGAAATAAAATACAAAAACAAGGCATGAGTCCTTCCTCCAGGCTCTATTTTTCTGTGCCCCTGTACCTCTCCCCACAGTGGCACGTGAGATCTAACTTTCAAGAGATGGGTTCATCCAACACCCCACCTGCCCTTCTCTGCTTGCACAGGCAAGGTTCCTATTTTGTTGCCTTCTGAGCCCTGTGAATTGGGAGGCCTGTGAACGAGCATCGTTTTTTCATTCCACCAACATTAGGTGGTGCTGCATGCTAGACATGTGCTAAGTGTGTGTGTGTGTGTGTGTGTGTGTGTTCCCGTGTGTGGGCTTGGGGTAGCTGGAAGATGGGGAAACAGCAGGGATTCAGCTAAAGCATTTATCCCCTGGTTTTATGTTGCTGAGCAATCCTGAATCGTAAGCCCTTCAGAACTGGAATGTGATAAGAAAGACTAATAGGCAAAGAGGTGATCTTTGGAAAGGGAAATTAAAGACCATCTTGTGATGCCATTTTGCACACCCAAGATTGATCTTGAACAGACTGAACATATTAAGTGTTGTTGAGGATATAAAGCAACCAGATCTCTTATATACTGCTGGTGAGAGGGAAAATTCATACAAGTACTTGGAAAATCATTTTGCATTATTTAATAAAGAGGAATATGCATACATGCTATGGCAGGACAATTCTATCATTAGGTTTACACCTAGGAGTCCTTCTTTCACATACACTCACAACAGCAATGTTTAAACAGTAAAACACTGGAAACAATACAAATGTTCATGAAGAATAGAATGAACATTTTAGAATACTATACAGCAGTGAAAATGAATACACTACTATTACTACTACACACACTGGCATGCATGAATATCACTAACAAATTATAGAACAAGAGAAGCAAGCCACAGAAGAATATGTTGAACATGATTTTGTTATATAAAGGTCACAACTGACAAAATTAAGCTAAATAGTAAAAATTAAGCTAAATAAGCAAAATAGTAAACTTTCTGTGTGTATATGTGTGTGTGTGTGTGTCTGTGTGTGTGTAAGATGGAGTCTTGCTCTGTCACCCAGGCTGAAATGCAGTGGCATGATCTCGGCTTACTGTAACCTCTACCTACTGGGTTCAAACAATTCTCCTGCCTCTGCCTCCTGAGTAGCTGGGATTATAGGCACACACTACCATGCCTGGCTAATTTTTGTATTTTTAGTAGAGGTGGGATTTCACCATGTTGGCCAGGTAGGTCTTAAACTCCTGGCCTCAAGTGATCCTCCCGTCTCAGCCTCCCAAAGTGCTGGGATTACAGGCATGAGTCACTGTGCCCATCAGTAAACATAGTTTTAAAAACAGTGAGAGAATGTCAGCCACAAAACACAGGATAGTACTTACTTCTAGGGGTAGCGGGGCTTCAGGAGGAGCACAGTCAGAAAGGTTCTATGGCTTAGCCTCAAACCTGCTGATTCCTACTTATGGAAGGCTCATGGTATTCAGATGTTTTCCTCTTCATTAAAAAATTATTGATATAAAATTGAAATAAAATAAGCTGCATATACTTAGAGCACAAGTTGGTAAGTTTTGACATATGCACATAATCAAGATGCTGTACAGGTCACTCACACAAATTTCTTCCTGCCTTTTGTAATCTCTTCTCTCATCCCTTCCTGGTCACCTGCACCCTTCCCGAAGGTGCCCAGTACATTGATCTAACTTCTGTCTCTATCTATAAGTTTGCGTTTTCAGGAATTGTATATAAATGGCAACATACAATATTTCCTTTTATCTGTTTATTTTCGTTCAGCATAGTTACTGTGAGAATTATTCATGTTGCAGCGTGTATCAATAGTTCATTTGTTTTATGTTTGAGGACTATTCTAGTGTATGTTATAACACAATTTGTTTACCCATTCACTTGCTGATGGACGCATATGCGTTGTTACTAGTTTGTGGCTATTACAATAAAGCTGCTGTGAATTTCACATACAAGGCTTTGCACTGACATACACTTTCATTTCTCCTGGGTAAATACATAGCAATGGAATGGCTGGATCCTATGTTGAAATTTTTAAGCTGCTCCCTAACTTTTCCAAAATGATTGTACCATTTTTATATTCCTACAAATGGTGTATGAGAATTCTGGTTCTTTCTACATCCTCCCTAATACTTGGTATGATCAGACGTGTCAATTTTTAGCTATTATAATGGGTGTATAGTGGTATTTCATTATAGTTTTGATTTGCATTTCCTAAATGAGTATTGATCTTGAGCATCTTTTCTGTCTGGTTTTTTTTGTTTTTTTTGAGACAAAATCTCACTCCATCACTCTGTCACCCAGGCTAGAGTGCAATGGCGTAATCTTGGCTCACTGCAACCTCTGCCTCCCGGGTTCAAGTGATTCTTGTGCCTCAGCCTCCCGAACACCTGGGATTACAGGGATGCACCACCATACCTGGCTAATTTTTGTATATTTAGTAGAGACGGGGTTTCACCATGTTGGCCAGGCTGGTCTCGAATCCCGGACCTCAGGTGATCTACCTGCGTTGGCCTCCCAAGTTGTCTGTCTTCTTTGTTGAAGCATATATTCAAATCTTCCCTCAATTTTTTGTTGTTTTATTATTATTGAGTTTTGAGAGTTCTTAAGTACTCTAAATTTTTACATACTGCGATTTGCAAATATTTTCTCTTCACTGTGTTTTATGAAGAACAGGAGTTTTAAATTATGATGATGATCAATTTATCAATTTATTCTTTTGTAGAGCATGTTTTTGGATGCTTGTCTAAGAAAAATTAACTGAAAATGCATCACAGGCCTATGTAAAATTTAAATACGAGGGTTTTAAAACGTTTATTTATATTTCATTTTGTTTGTTTTTGCTTATATGCATCCAATTATTCTAGGACCATTTGTTGAAAAGACTTCTTTTCCCACTTTTGCAACTCTGCTGCAAATCAATTGACTATATATGTGTGAGTTTACTTCTGGACTCTATACTATTCCATTGATTTCTTTGTCTATCATGATGTCAATACTACATTATGTTGTTATCTATGGCTATAATAAGTCTTGAAATCAGGCAGTGTTATTTCTCCAACTTTGTTGTTTTTTTTCAAGCTTCTTTTAGCTATTCTAGATCCTTTGTGTTCCCATATGAATTTTAGGTTTACTTACTTAAGGGTTGAGTACAAAATGTCAAACTTTCTTTTACAATGGTCTTCTAAGGATACCGGTTAGTGAGTGAGTGCGGAGATGGAGCGAAGGGAGCGGTGGAGACAGAAAGATTTCCAGCACCAAGTAGGTACGAGGTACAATGGCACCAGCATCTGGGACAGCCTGATTCTGTCAACTTTTGATACCCTGGGGGAGGGCCAAACCCACTGCCAATTTGATACCCTAGGGGAGGGCCAAACCCACTGCCAATTTGATACACTGGGGGAGGGCCAAACCCACTGCCAATTTGATACCCTGGGGGAGGGCCAAACCCACTGCCAACCTAGGCTAGCACAGCCAGTGGTGTTCACCCGTGAAATGCTGGGAAGTTCCCCATGTGTCTGGTAACCCAGATACTGCATGGCACCTTGTCCTGAATACTGCCCTAAATATTTTCTCTGCTGGCCCTCTGAGAGTGGGGTGGTGACAAAACACTGAGAGTCAGATAGATCCAGAAAGGGGATCCCAGTCTCCACTTCCAGATTCTTGAGGACCTTCTTCCTGGCCACGTCTCATGTGAGAACATTATGAAAAGTGAAGTGGAAAGCAATCTGTCCCCAAAGCATGGGAGACCCCTCAGGTGCACCTTCTCTCTGCCTCTGTCAGCATCTTTAGAGAGCTGGATGAAGTTTAAAACTCTTCTCTTCCCCTCAAGTGCACAGGTGTAGTCACACATTGGCACTGAGCAAGGAGGCAGACGTGGATGACACGTGTCCTCTTTTGGCTGTCTCACATTCAAATCCCCCTCTTCCTTGTGTGGCCTCATCTCCTGTTGGAGCAATTTGCTATTGTGCATCTTCTTGGTGGGTGGGTAGTTCCCGGTGATAGCCACTCTCTGCTGCCTGCCGCCACGAAAGCTGATGGAGGCCATATTCTTTTTCCATCTATCTTGTTGGACATGTAGGCACATGTCCTAAGCTTGGCCTGGTGGACACTGGCTCTTGGGACATTGGGCCTGAAGTAAATGAAGCCAAGATGAAGGGAATACTGGAGGTGAGAATCAGGGCAGTGGCAGAGCCTGTACCAGGCTATCTATTCACGCATGGTGACATTTTGGTATCCCTTGCTTAGTGCTTGCTACATAGAGGATGCTTAGGGAATGTTCAGTGAATCAGCGCACGGATGATAATACTATCAACAGATCTCCTTTCTGCTAAGCAAAAACATTATCTAGAATCACAGACTTGTCAAGTTGGAACAGAGCTTGCCTTCCTGTCTTATCTGATTCAAGCCTTTTATTTTGCTTATAAGTAAACGGAGACCCAGGAAGTCTGAGGAATTTGACCGAAGTTGCCTCCCTGCCTCTCGCTGCTCCCCAGGTACAGGTCTAAATATTCAGACATCCAGTTTGCTTTCTTTCAGCTGCTCCATTCACCTGCTTATAGAAGTATATTTAGATATTAGCCTGTTTAAGTAGACACACATAGACATAATTATGGCAGAACCATTGAAAATGATGACAGTAGAGAGCTGCCTTACCACCAGCCAAAACTGAGGCAAGAGTGATTCAAAGTATTAATTAACAGGGCTGCAGCTGGTTAGTAATCTAGGTGGGTTATATGTACAGTATTTGTGGCATGCAAAACCCACAAATGAGGAGAGCTGGCTTTTCCTATATGAGGGCACTACAGGGCTAACTGCAGGACTTGACTATGTGTGGAGTTTGGTGTACGAGGGGGTCCTGGAACCAATTTCCCAAGTATACCTAAAGATGACTGCATTTAGAATTTTTTCGGCTCTCAAAACATTCTTTTACTTTCTTCATTTTTCTGAGCAGAGTTTGCTTTATTTTGCCTTTCCCAAGTCACTTAGCTGGCATCTTGGAAACCGACCAACACCTCAGCTCTCTGGATGGGTCTACTGAGTTTGCAGGATGAGCTCCTTCTAGAAACTAGAACTGGAACACAAGTGTGTCAGTTTTCTGAAAAAGTATACACTGAATGCAGACTTGCTTCAGTGAATGGAACCTATTAGAAAAAGTCTTCATAGTAAGTTTTTGTTTGTTTGTTTTGTTTTTTTGAGATACAATTTTGCTCTTGTCGCCCAGGCTGGAGTGCAATGATGCGATCTCAGCTCACTGCAACCTCCACCTTCTGGGTTCAAGCGATTTTTCCTGCCTCAGCCTCCCGAGTAGCTGGGATTACAGGCAAGTGCCACCACGCCCAGCTAATTTTGTACTTTTAGTAGAGTTGGGGTTTCTCCATGTTGGTCAGGCTGGTCTCGAAGTTCTGACCTCAGGTGATCTGCCCGCCTCGGCCTCCCAAAGTGCTGGGATTATAGGCGTGAGTCACCACACCCAGCCTATACCTATAGTTAGTTATTAAACAAACAGCCTAATGGCCCTCATCCACTTTTGTTACCAGGTAAACAGAGACCCTTCAGACATGCCAAGGCCTATATTTACCCGAGGGCATTGTGGTCAGTGTTAAATAAACAAATCAGATTTTGTTACATCTCCATGAGGTTTGTTGCAGTTTCTTTGAGTTCGGTAATGATTAGGAAAAGCAGAAGCTCAGTTGTTAAAGATCAGGAACTTGGAATCGGTACCTAGGAATCTTTAGTGTAAGAATCTTTATTTGGATCCTTCCAAGAGTAGACCCTGAGACAAGGAACTGGGTTTAAGTGGTTGGTTTGAGAAGTGGAATGAGGGAGAGGGCGACAGGAAAGCAGGAAGAGGTGCGATTGTGGGCAGTAACCTGGGGAGGGCAGCTGGGGTTCAACCTGTGGGGGACCTTTGAGAGATGGTGGAGAGCACACCTCGAGGCACCCCTGGTGGGGGAGGAAGGTGCAGCGTCGCTCACCAACCCTTGTCCATCATTGCTCGAGGGTTGCTCCTGAAGTCTCAACTCCCTGGCATTTTTGTCTGCAGGTGACCGCCGAGGTGGGCCACGCCACGTGAGTGGGAAACCAGTGGCAGATGCTACGCTAAGGAAATGCTATTCCAGCTCTCTGGAGAAAATAGGATCCTTTGTATAGCACTGTACAGTTCTCCCTCTTTAAATATCACCATGACAACCACCACAAAATAGAACACCTAAAGTTAGGAATAATGTAAAATTTCAGGAAATGTGGACTGCAAAGATTTGCATTTCCATTTGATAAGAACATTTTACAGGAAAAATTCAATCCTCAGGTTCATTCTCTAGCTCTTCATTGTCCATGTACTTGCTGTTACTATCTCTCTCTCTTCCATCTTCCTCTCTCTCTCAACATCTTGCGAAATTATAGCGTAATATCAAAACCAGAAAATTCAGACTGATGCAATTCAGTCACCTTATTTGGATTTTACCGGTTTTACATGTGCTCATTTGTGTGTATGTATATATTTAGTTCCAATAATTTTATCACCTGTGTAGACTTCTGTGACCACCGCCACAGTGAAGATACTGGACATTTTCACAACAAGGATCCCTTCTGCTACCCTTTTATAGCTACAGACACCCCCTTCCCCTCATGCCCACTCCCAGCAACCATTAATCTATTATCTATTATAATTTTGCCATTTCAAGAATATTGTGTAAATGCAATCATACAGGTGCAACCTTTTGAGTTTTTTTTTTTTCTACTCAGCATAACCCTTTGAGATCCGTTCAAGTTATTGTGTGTAATCAATAGTTTGTTCCTTTTTACTGTTGAATAGTATTTCATGGTTCGAATGCATTACAGTTTGTTCAACCATTCACTCACTGAGGGACATTTTAGTTGGTTCTTTTTTTTTCTTTATTTTATTTTTGAGACAAGGTCTTGCTCTGTCACCCGGGCTGGAGTGCAGTGGTGCAATCAGGGCTCACTGCAGCCTAGACCTCCAGGTCAAGTGATCCTTCTGCCTCAGCCCCCCAAGTAGCTGGGCTCACAGGTACATGCCACCACGCCCAGCTAATTTTCATATTTTTTTGTAGAGATGGGGTTTCACTATATTGCCTAGTCTGGTCTTGAACTCCCGGGCTTAAGCAATCTTCCCACCCCGGCCTTCTAAAGAGCTTGGATTACAGGCGTGAGTCACTGCGTCCAGCTGGTTTCTGTTTGGGGTTATTATGAATAAAACTGCGATGAACACCTGTGCACAGATTTTTGTGTAGATATAAGTTTCCATTTCTCTGGCATAACTGTCCAAAAGTGTAATTGTTAGGTCATATGGTAAGTGCATATTTAGTTTTATGAGAAGCTGTTACACTCTTCATCAGAGTGGTTATGCCTTTGTATTCTCCCACTAGTAAATTACCCTACGAGGGATCCGGTTCTTCTGTACCCTCATCAGCATTTTGAGATAGTAATGACCTCTTTTGTCTTGGATGACCAGGTCAGGAAGATTGTCTTTGCTTTGGATTGAGAATAGTTCTTTTGTTTGCAAACTTTACAGAAAGTTAGCCCTATTCTGGGCCACCTAAAGGATATCTTTTTATAATCTTTACTCTTCTGTTTTCTGACTGTCTCTTTTTTAAACTTAAAATAACAATATATGTGATAAGTTTTAATAGATGAAAACATTTCCCATGATGAGCTTCCCTCAGGTTAAAAAACAAAGGCTCAGTCCCCAGTCTGTAGAGATAAATAAATGACTCACATGTAGTCTGAATCAACGTGGGAAGATGGAATAGGGGAGAAAATGAAGGATGGAGACAACCTGAGGAAAATGATAAAAGAAGTCCATTATTTATAAGATGTGATGAACATTGGAACAATTTGTGAAATATGAAATACCCTCAGAATACATGGTAACAAAAGGAAATGCATTTGTAATGATACTGGGCTATGACCTGCTTCAAAGGGTGTGTTAGAGTAACACAATTTGGGTTGAAAAGGACGTAAGCTACCATCGATTTAGATGTCATTCATAGTTTTAGAAATGAGGTAACTGATGCCCAGATCAATTAAACTGCTTGTCCAAAGCCACTCTGGGGTCCGACTGCAGACAGGGGCCAGAGCCCCTGCATTGCACAGTCTGGACATTAAAAAAAAGATTTTCAGCTTGACCTGTGCCAGGCATTCTCATGTCACACCATGTCTTGCCTTCCTGGACGTGTCACGTGGTTCCAAGCTGGAGGCTTCGCCGTTGTTCCACTGTGCTGTCCACACCTATGCATCTTTACAGTGGACGCCGGAAGGTGAGTGAAGCATCTCTGTGCAGACCCACCAGGTTCCTTGTTTCCAAATGTCCTCCGATGCTCAGCCACTTACAAAGACTCAGAGGTAAAAAGAAGAACTAGCCGTTTAAAAAAACAGATTAACCAGAGCAAGTTTTAAAATAGCAAGACTTAAAGTGATTCAATGTTAATTGAATATTGAGTAAGGAAGAGGTAGGGAGTTAATTGAATGAGTGAGCTTGGGGTTTCGAATAATTTTTTCATGATGTGAAGGAAATTATTACAGAGTTGGATGCAGATCAGGGGAGAGAGAGGCTGCATAATCCTTGGAAGCAGTAAATGAAAGTCATTTAGTTTGGTGGGAAAAACACAAGCCTGTTGGTTTGTTTGTTTTTCCTGTAACCTTGTAAAATTCTATTTAAAAAAAAACCCAGAATTTGAAAAAATTCTTACAGAAGTTGCATGTTTTATAAAAAAATTAGAAACTATTGATAAGCAATAAAAATACAATAAATATCATCCATGATCTCATTATAGATACCGCTGACATTTTAGCTTACTTCCTTTTTGTTTTTTTCTGAGAATAGTCATGCATCACTTAACGATAGGAATCCATTCTGAGAAATGCGTTGTTAGACCGTGTCATTACTGTGTGAACATTGCAGAGTGGACTTGCACCAACCTAGATAGAAGAGCTTGCTACACACCTAGGTTGTGTGGGACAGCCTAGTGCCCCAGGCTGCAAACCTGTACAGCATGTTACATACTGAATACTGTAGGCAAATGTAACACAATGGTAAGTATTGGTATATTTAAACATATCTACACATAGAAAAGGTACAGTAAAAATATGATATGGTACACCTGCATAGGTCACTGACACTGAATGGAGTTTGCGGACTGGAGGTTGCTCTGGGTGAGTCAGTGAGTGAGTGGTGAGTGAATGTGAAGGCCTAGGGCATGACTGTATGCTACTGTAGACTTCACAAACACTGGACACCTAGACTACACTAAATTTATTAAAATATTCTTTTCAGTAATAAACCTTAGCTTACAGCAACTTTTTAGCTTTATAAATGTTTTAATTTTTGTTTTAGAAAACTTTTGGCTGTTTTGTAATAACACTTAGCTTAAAACACAGATGCATTGTACAGCTGTACACAGATTTTTTTCTCTAGATCCTTATTCTATAAAGCTTTCTCCTATTAAAAAAATTTTTTGTTTTCAGAACTTTTTTTGTTAAAAACTAAAACACAAACATGTGAGTAGCCTAGGTGAAGATCATCAATATCACTGTCTTCCACTACGATATCTTATCCCACTGGAAGGTCTCCAAGGGCAGTAACACATATGGAACCATCATCTCCCATGATTTCAATGCCTTCTTCTGGAATACCTCCTGGAGAACCTGTCTCAGGCAGTTTTATAGTTAACATTTTATTTTTATGAGTAGGTGTAGGCTCTAAAACAATAATAAAAAGTCTAGTATAGTAAATACATAAACCAGTAACATGGTTGTTTATTATCATTATCAAGTATTTTTTTTTTTTTTTTGAGATGGAGTCTCACTCTGTCGCCCAGGCTGGAGTGCAGTGGCCGGATCTCAGCTCACTGCAAGCTCCGCCTCCTGGGTTTATGCCATTCTCCTGCCTCAGCCTCCCGAGTAGCTGGGACTACAGGTGGCCGCCACCACGCCCGGCTAGTTTTTTTTTTTTTAATTTTTTAAAAATTTATTTATTTATTTATTTATTTTAGTAGAAATGGGGTTTCACCGTGTTAGCCAGGATGGTCTTGATCACATGACCTCGTGATCCGCCTGTCTCGGCCTCCTGAAGTGCTGGGATTACAGGCTTGAGCCACCGTATCCAGCCCATCATTATCAAGTATTATGTAGGGTCCGTAAGTTGCATATTCTCGAATTTTACACAACTGGCAGTGCAGTAAGTTTGCTTATGTCAGCATCACCACACATACATGAGAAATGTGATGTGCAATGACATTAGGAAGGCTATGCCATCGCTAGGTGATGGGAATTTTTCAGCTCCATCATAATCTTAGGGACTACAGTCAAATGTGTGGTCCATCATTGACTGAAACATCATTACGTGGTGCATAAGTATACATGTCTTTCATATGGATATATGTGGTGTGTGCTCATATGTATATAATGTCTATAAATATAAGATCATATTGTTTTGTAACCAACCTTAAAATTTAACAGTCAATGATTGCCTTTCCAATACAATTTTAACCTGTCTAATGTTCTATTTTATAGATGTTCTTTAGTTGCTTTACCCCATACGATTTCCCTTCTATAAAGGCCCTATGATAAATGTTATAGTTTCATTGTTGTGCTTATACACTATTGTTTCGTTAGATTAAATTTGAAATTCCAATGTCAAGTGAAATGTAGATTGTAGGGCTTCTGATCCCTCCTAGTGCTGTAGGATGAACCTGGGGAAGTGTGTCTCGATCACCATTCCCACCTGCAATCAGTAGGGTTTCCCAGGTCCTTCCCAACAGTAGCCTTCAGTATTTCTTTTTAAAAATCACCAGTTGGATAAATTAAAAAAAAAAAATCTATATTTAACATTTTTATATTTTGATTATTGAGGACATTATACTTAAAAAAATAAGTTTATTGGTTAATTGGGCTTCTGTATTTGTAAATGGCCAGACCATGTCCTTTGACTGTTTTTTTTTTTTTTTTTTGATGAGGTGCTCATCTTCTTCTTAATGATTTTTTAATTCCTTTGTATATATTAAGTTTACTCACTCTTTGTTTTCTATGTTGTCAAGAATTTTTTCCTGTTGGTTGCAGGCTTTCATTTTTATGTACTCTCCTATGTTAGTAATTTTTATTGCTGTTACTGTTTTTTTTATCTGACTGCTTTTCGTTTTCAGGCAGTCAGATCCATCACTGTTGTGATTTCTGTCACTGGTCTCATACTTAGAAGGATGAACCCGTTCTTAGATTACGGAACTACTTGCCCACATTTTCTTCTAGTTCTTTTATCATTTTATCTCAAATCTGCAATTTACTTTGGTGATAGGTTTTATTTCAGGATACAATTGCAAAATATTATGTTCTAATTTATATTTGTAAAACAACTATTAGGATGGTTAATGACCAATTCTGCTGTACATTTGCAATCCTCCTGTCTATACCAGCTAAACACTGTTATCTACATGTGGACCTGGGGCCCTCTGGGATCATTACTATTTAATTGCTTAAAAATCAGAGTAGGCCTTGGGGTTCACGTAGATTAAGAATGAGGACCATCACTGTAATGCTGGCCGGCACGTTCAGATTTCTTTCTTTTTTGGTTTGGATTCGCAAACACTTGAAAGTACACTCACGTTTTGTTTTGCTGGAGTCCTGTGAGAGTTAGTGTATGTGTTCCAGTCACCGGCCAAAGTCTGTAGTTTGTGAGAAAAGCTGTCCTGGGGGAATGGTGAGAAGGAGGGGGTGAGTGACTCTCTCTCCAGACAGTACCTTTCAGCCTCTATTCCAAGATGCTCGCAGCTGGGTGGATTGCTGAGTCCGATACACCTCAGAGCACAAACTGCACTTCCCGCGCATTGACTGTCCCTGAATGCCATCAGCTGCACAACAGGTTGCTTCCTACGTTAAAGTGAAACTTCAACTTTTCTTTTTCTTTCTTTTGCAGAGCTTCAAACGTGAGAACACATTCCAGTTGCAGGATCAGAGGACTTTTCCTACAGCACGTAAGTGCCTGCAGTTCTATTGGATTTGCAAATCTACAAAAGAGAGCACATGCTATTGTTCCCGGTTTTGAGGTTTTTTTAATAGTATGTCTTGTAAAATGCTGGTTGCTGGTGGACAGAGGTGTTTTACAGATAGGTGTGACTCAGGAGGGGAAATGGGTGGACAGAGACAGCCACAAGGAATTCCACACATGAAGGAAATGCTCCCAGTTGTGTTTTCTATTTGTGTTTTAAATTTGGGGAGCGACTCACAGGCACTTAGCAAAAGTAACTAATTATATTAACCTTATCGGTAATGAGGTTTCCTGGCTTCTCATCAGACACTCAGCTCACTGGCTGGTATTTAATTGGGAGCCTGGTGGCCAGTGAAAACAGTGTGGGATGAGTCACACTTTAACAAGTTTTTATAGTACAGCAACCTTGCTGTATAATAGCCAGACGTTATTAAAATTCAGATATGGTACACTGACTTGTTTGTTTTCCTTATTCACACGAAACAGATGCTCAGGACTCATTCTACTTAGACACAGTAAATGAGGGTCAGCTGTGTTGAGGGAAGTGAGTACTTTGTCTGTTCTGGAAGGATAGATGTTGTAGCAATTGTCTTGCTCTGACTGTATTTGAAAGGAATGAATGTTCTTAATACAATTTGATAGTCTTCCAATGCCTAGTTGGAGTTCAAGGGTTATAAAACTGGGCCCTTGAGGAGTGGGATGGAAAAGGGTGGAGATGGAAGGTCAAATATGGCTTTGAAGGGGACCAGCAGAAGCCAGAGGCTGCAGTGGTGAGCACTCTTTGTGAATGGCCCTTTGCACCCACAGCTTGGTGGACCCAGCATGGACCATGGAGAGAGGACCTGCCTAAAAACCAGAGACTGGGTTTGCCTCTCTGCATCGCCACTAGCTTGCTGCATCATCTTATTCTGCTTTTCAGATTCTTCACCTGTAACAAGCAATGATTGGGATAGCTGGTTTTATTTATTTATTTTTTGAGTCCATTCTGGCACTTCGTAAAGTCCAAGGGGGTGTTGTATTGTAATTCTTGGAATAATACAGTGAACATCAGACGCTTTGAGCTTTTCCCATGGATGGATTCTGGGATTCTTTTCTGCACGAGTGATACTAGCCAACAGAAATCTCATGGTTCAAACGTTCTTTTGGGGATGGGAAATGGTAAGATTGGGGAAAATCCTTCCACCTTCACCCCTGTGAATTAGGAATCTTGTTAATTACTACATATTATTAAATATTGAGATTTATGGGCATCAACCTGTGTGACCTGTGACAGTTGGGTATCAAAACACATCTTTATCTGCATTTCCACTATCACTTCACAATTTATTCAGTGGAGCTGTCCAATGATGACAACTGTTACCCTTTCTCCAAAAGGTAGCAAATGTCAATATATTTTTTTTTTCGTAAACTGCCTTTATTTGAATCCCTCTCCCTCTCTCTCATTGCTTCAGGGTCAGGGACTCATATAGCTTTTTAAAATCACCTCATGGGCAAATGTGGACGCTCTTGTACACTATCCATGAGTTATGAGGTTGGTGGTGGTGAGGATGTGAGGCTGGGTCTGGGAACATGAGACTGTCTCCACACACGGTACAGGGTCACGTGAAGGAAGGGAGCCAATGGAGGAAAGGATGGAGTTTCAGAAACGCTGGCCAGGGCTCACAGTGTAGCCCTTGGGAGAACTGCCTTTCTTCATCAGCAGTGACATCCACACATATCTGTATGGCCTATAAATACAATAAAGGAGGGTCTGTGGAATGAGAAGTCCAGTGAATTAACTAATGTGGATGTAAGCTTTGTAATGCATACAAGGTGTTTGCATGTGTGATCTCACTGACTCTTAGCACAGTTAGACTTGCGTTCCACCGTGATTTACAACCTAGCTTCCATCTACTATTTGGCAATTAAGAAAAAGTGAATCAGAGAAGTTAAATGACCTGCCTTGGTCACTAAGCTCCTAAGTGGCAGAGTGGAGACTTGAACCCAGGGCTTCTGACCCCTAAAATTTCTACAATTTCTTTCTTTATTATTATGTACATTTTCTGAGACAGAGTTTTTGCTCTTGTTGCCCAGGCTGGAGTGCAGTGGCGGATCTCACCTCACTGCAACCTCTGCCTTCCGGGTTCAAGCGATTTTCCTGTCTCAGCCTTCTGAGTAGCTGGGATTACAGGCACCCGCCACCACGCCTGGCTAATTTTTTGTGTGTGTTTTTAGTAGAGATGGCATTTCACCATGTTGGTCAGGCTAGTCTTGAATTCCTGACCTCAGGTGATCCACCCACCTTGGCCTCCCAATGTGCTGAGATTACAGGTGTGAGCTACTGCACCTGGCTGATTAAAATTCCCTCCTCTTATAAGGGCTAGGATAAGAAGTTCAGTGGGTTTGGATGGGGGTGGAGAAGCATGTTACATATTACTTACTTGATTTCTCTGTACTTCATTCTGATCCCCCTCATCAAGTGACTAGGGCAAGACTACATTATGAGCATCTTTTTATTCTCTGACTCCCACAAAACAGCCTTTCTCCTCACTCCCTGCCACCTTTGTGAGACATGACTTGGCTGTGAAGGTGGGAGCAGGGCAATCCTGGTGATCCAATGACTGAAAGAACCATTAAGAAAGGAAGAACATCTTCTTCTTGACGAAAAATTTGATCTTTTCAAAACCAAGACCCTCTTGACTCAAAACAGTTTTTCATCTTTCCTGCCAACCCTTCTTTCTTCTCAGTTCTCCCATTGACCATTTTTCTGAGTCATCCAATGAGGGATCTGAACTGCAAAAACAAGTTCCTGCATAGCTTTTCTCAGTCAGTGGCCACCCCGTGTTTAGGGAGTGATTGTTGGAAATTTTCAGGTAGAAGCTTGTTTGGGATAAAGGAGAAAGGCCTCTTCTGCAGCTTCTTTCCCTAAGTTGATCACGTTTCCAGCACTAGCTGAAAATCTGAATTAAGCCCTAGTGATGACTCCTATCATCATAACTTGGCTTCAGCTGTCCAGAGCATGTGTTTGCTCCATGCCACTGCCCGACCCAGTCCATCCATGCCTTAGGAAGATGTGGGGCCTGAAACAGATATTGTTGGTGAGATAGCAAAATTCAGTGATTCATCAAATATTCATGGCTCAGTAGCCAGGCATGGTGGCTCACACCTGTAATCCCAGAACTTTGGGAGGCCGAGGAGGGTGGATCATGAGGTCGGGAGATCGAGACCATCCTGGCCAACACGGTCAAACCTTGTCTCTCTAAAAATACAAAAATTAGCTGGGCGTGGTGGCTCATGCCTGTAATCCCAGCTACTCGGGAGGCTGATGCCGGAGAATCACTTGAACCAGGGAGTTGAAGGTTGCAATGAGCTGAGATGGTGCTACTGCACTCCAGCCTAGTGACAGAGCAAGACTCCATCTAAAAACAACAACAACAACAACAACAAACAAATTCATGGCTCAGTAAAGCTTAGTATCTTGTCTATATTATCTTGATCAAATTGTTATTTAGTTTCTTTTTTTTTAAATTATATTTTAAGTTCTAGGGTACATGTGCACAACGTGCACGTTTGTTACATATGTATACATGTGCCATGTTGGAGTGCTGCACCCATTAACCTATCATTTACATTAGGTATATCTCCTAATGCTATCCCTCCCCGCTTCCCCCACCCCATGACAGGCCCTGGTTTGTGATATTCCTCTTCCTGCGTCCAAGTGTTCTCATTGTTCAGTTCCTACCTATGAGTGAGAACACGCAGTGTTTGGTTTTCTTGTGGCAGTTTGCTGAGAATGATGGTTTCCAGCTGCATCCATGTCCCTACAAAGGACAT